>NC_134850.1:21059741-21374384 GCF_965363235.1 Mytilus galloprovincialis | reverse complement strand
TGGTGACATAAATCAATCTTTATTTAAAACCTGGTCTGTTAATGGGTCGGATGTATAAAACCCGGTCTGTTAATTGGTCTGTTAAGAGTTATGAATGGCAATAAAAGTATAACTTTATTGCTATATGGGGTGTTATCGGATCAAATGAGTAGGCTCAAGACGAGCGGCTAAAATATACGAAAACATTACATGAGCAATGAAACATTACATATACGGAAACAACACATGAAATTGAAAATTGATAAAAATGGTTTCAAAAAGTGTAATATTAATTTCATCCAAGAATGATCGCATATATCATGTTGATTCTGTTTAATTGTCATGAATGACACAAATTTGTCAACTTCATTGGTAACCTGTTTATAAATCAGAGATAAATGTCGTAATGTAACTAAACATCGTAAGTAAAATATATTGGGATGACAAAATATGAAAAATAAAGAAAGAATAATGAGTAAGATAAATAAAATGTAGAAAAAAATGACATAACAATTTAAAGAATACAGAAATAAACAATACCCCCAAATCCTGACCCTCATGGTATACACGAGAATCTGGATGGAAACGCAGAATATAGAATAATATATAAGGACATGCAGTAAAGAGTGATACATTGCTAAAAACGAGAGAAAAATAATACTTGTTTAAGAATACACACATGAAACACCAATGGCTGTTGAAACAGTAACGGATTGCGATGTACTTATATTGGTGACAAATTTTAGCAGTTTACATGCGGACAACTATGGTGGCAGGTTAATGTCATTTTGCGTTTTAGCGCTTTAGCGTTTTCGCCTTAAATATTCTATAGGGCTTTTTAAAAACGCGAAATTGCAATTTTGCCTTTCACGATTTCGCGTTTTCGCCCTATAGAATAGATAAGAAATGTTTTTACAAGTGCAAAATGTTCTATGATAGATATCATTTTGTCAGACACTTTTCTTTTTTTTATTTGGTTCTTATAACATGCCAAAAATCTGTATATTTAATAGAGTTTAACATTAAATTAAGCGTTTTACTCTTAACAGACGTATAACCAACCCGATTAACAGACCAATCGCCCATATAGCCGCATACTCAATATAGATTAAACGACAAATCTCTCGGTTAGCTGAGTGTCGGCCGTGGTTTATATCAAATTTGAAATGTATTATACAATATCACATGCAGTCTTTTAGTCCTTATTTGGAATTGGTACATGTTTTTTTCATCATTAAATTGTTTTATCAGGTAAATTAATCAGTTAGTGATAGATTTCTCTTGGGAAAAATGTATAGGTCTTGTTGAATAAAGTAAAAAGAGAACAAAAACTCTCAGACTTGTATTTGTTTGATAGGACAAAAGAACTTACAAAGGTTCAAATAGATAGGTTACTTTAACATGAATCTGTAGAAAAGTATCATTTCAGTTGCATCAAATATATATAGATATGTATAGCTGTTTTTTTTCAAATACACATTCTAACAAATGAATCATTCTGTAATATATATGAAGGATCTATCAAAATATAATCAGAGTCGCCTTGCTATAACAACATCTGACCAAATGTATTAATAAGTTTTAATATTGCAGTTTCATTTGTCCACATTAATTTTCATTGAACATATGTTTTAAATAAAGCTAGGCATTGACTATGTGTATCACTGCATCCTGAATCAAAGTGTTTATAATTCAATTCATTTTAAAAATATAAATACAGACTGTTCTATAGAATTAATTTTCTAAAGCATATCTAGCATTAGGTAAAGATTCAGTGTACAAGTACCTTTCATTGCAACAGCAGGAACATTTAACAACCCTGGAAAGAAGAACAAATCTTTTTGTACACTATGTTCAAGAATCATTACTTCAGCTACAGCCTTCTTTCCCTGATCAGGAACAACAGCATTGGTAAGACAAATATTAACCTGGAAAAAAATACAAAACTCATTTGCAAATTTTTTTTTTTATATTGTGTGGAAATTTCATTCCCATCTAAGCATACCATTAATGTGATTAATAATGAATATTCTATGGTTTTTTTCTGTAAATACAAGCATGGAAAAGATTATTATGCTCACTGTTCAGAGGTTGGAATAGGAGATCCCTGTCAGTGATATAAAATGTTGAGCTTGTGCCCATTCTTTCATCTTTGAATAGTAAAGTTTGCAGTCAATCGTACACAAATTAATGTAAAAATAGAGATGTATAATACACTTTAAAACCTCCGGCTAGTTCTCAGAAAAGTTTTCTCAAACTCTTGAGAAAATACAGCAAACAGCTGGCGTCTAAACAAAAATGTGCTCTAGTTCAGTGAAATTGGACGTCATACTAAACTCCAAAAATATAAATGAACTAAAATTTAAAATCATAATAGACTAGCAAAGTCCTGGGACTGCTGACTTGGGGAAGGCACAAAATGTGACGGTGTAAACATGTTTGAAAGTGAGATCTCAACCCTCCCTGTTGACCTCTAGCAAATGTAGAAAAAAACTAACACACAGCAATACATACAATAAAGCTCAGGGTTTTGTCTAATGGGTGATAATAAGCTCTCTGATTTTGCCTCCAGGTGTAGGATTTTCTTGCTTTTTTCTGCCCTTTGGTCGGGATGTGGTCTTGTTGAAACATTTCTCATTTCCATTCTAAATTTTTTTCAAAAAGATTAGGTCATATGGAACTTTTATTATCATCCATTTACCCAACATGTGTCACACAGACTAACAGACAGGTGGCATCATTGTGTATATAGCGGTGAGTTTGAGTTTGAACAAAGTTTTACATACCTACATTTGTCTTAGTAACTCAGTAGAAAATCTTTATGATACAGACATTTTTATTGGCCTAGATAAAAATACATACCTCATCCATCATTTCCATAAATGACTTTTCATGTGCCATTTTCTTAAAGACATGAATCAGTGCCTGTATGAAGTATGAACCATTCACTCCGTCTCCAATAATCCAAGGTCCCTTTTCTTCAATGAGAATACAGTCAAAACACAAAAATAACATTGAAAAGTGTTGTCTTTGAGCTTGCAACACCTTTGTCACAAGCATATTTTATTGTATACAGTTGTCGACTGGCCTATTTTTAAAGCAACTTGGCAGTATGGAATACATATTTAAGAAACAGATTGTAGAAGTGGTAAGACATTTTACAAATAATTAGTGTAAAAACTACAATGCTCAATTCTTCATAGAAAAGGCAGTTCATGATTGGTTGCTGACACTTGCTATTATAAGCTTGGTATCTTTGATAAATTTTTCTTTCATATGACAACATTTTGTTTAGATTTAAAGAAGGGAACTTCAATTAAATCTAACACAAATCTCTATCAGTTTCTTCAAATTAATTGTATATGTTATCCCCTGCTTTGTATGTTTCAAAATTAAACTTTGTAAGCCATCATTTATGTCCCTATTAATATATTTCTAATAACAAATATCCTTATTTTTTTCTAATTAAATAATACATGTAACAGACATTTTTTCAAACCTCAAGGTTCTTTTCTCTTCAAGAAGAAATTTTTGGTACGGTTTTAAGCTATGATAATTGTTAATATTAACCTAAACGGTACAAAATGTATAAAAATTAAAAAAAAAAAAACATGTAGATACATTATAAATGCTCTCAGTTTGTTTTGAAATTTCTGTCATATCACTTCTTTTCTACACCTTTTCTTACTGTAATTTGTTTTTACATATTTACATTTTCAAACAACATTGACAATTAGACAGTTGAATCATGTTTTGTGTATATGTACTCACCATTGTAATAAATTAAATATCAAATATGTAACTATTATATTAAGATTAAACTTATCATTTTGATTTACAATTCTTATATTTACAATGTTTCAAAATTTTCTGATGTATTAATTCAATCTATCTGCAGACAATAGTTCAAACTATGATGAGAATAATGTCAGCATTAATGGATTTTTTAAAATCTTTTTCCATATTTTTATCAGAAAGAAAAAGAAGCTGTTATGAGGAAGTCATAATTTCATCAACAAAAGAATCATCTGTGAACCTCTTATTAATCAGCTACAAAATATAAAGATGTATAACAATTCTGTGGAACCTAGTGTTTCGCCTAAATTTGCTGTAAGATGCAGGCTCAACAAAAATTACACTAGACAAGTGTTTCGTCTACAAAAGACGAATCAGTGATGAAAAAAAAAAGTTAAAAAGGCCAAATAAAGTACTAAGTTGAAGAACATTGAGGACCAAAATTCGTGAAAGTTTTGCCAAATAAGCTAAGGTAATCTATTCCTGAGGTAGAAAAGCCTTAGTATTTTAAAAATTCAACAGTTTTATTAACAGTTAATTTATAAATATGACCATATCAGTTTGATAATTCATGTCAGCACAGCAGCCTACTCAGGATTGGTGATACCCTCAGGGAATTAAAACTCCACCCGCGCCATCTTTTGATTGTAAGAAGATTCTAAATCACAATAATATTTCTGCATTCTGCACTCTTCCTTCTTTATATATATGTTAATGCATTTAAGCAGGGAGTTGAAAGTGGCTCACAGCATAACCCTGGCTAGGTTGATAGTATCAATAACAGCACTCATTAGGTTTTGTTCAAAGTAATTAAACGAGCAAACAATACATTAATAATGTCCAAACAAACAAAAGGTTAGCAGAACTTGGTCTTTGACAAATAAACATGCCTCATCCATAAACAGTCTTACATCATATTTTGCTGATGCATTATTTTCATATTTTAATTGCAAAAAGTTATAAAAAAAAAAAAAAAAAAAATCTAAAAAAAACCAAGGCTTTTTGATAAACATGTAGAATCCTTTGTTAAATTGTTTTCATTTATTTTTAAAGAGAAAGGTGATTATGTTATATGTATAAAAAAAAATCACGAAAAATCATATCCCATACATATTTCAATAACAAGCTAGGACATAGATCTTTAATGTTTTTTTCTGTTTTTTCGGCTTTTTCAATAACATTGTTCATTTACTATCAATCAATATAATTCATTTTAGCTTTTAAAAAGCATGCTATTTTGAAACAGAGTAACAAACATTCTAAATTTGAATTATGAAACTTTTAAAAGATGATCTGTTTTAATCTCATGTGAACCACCTAAAAAGTAATCTGGTACCAGTATTTGTTTCTATCAATTTTAAAAAGTAAAACAGTTTGATTATTTTCAATTGCAATGCAGACTATAAAATGTGAGCCAAGGCTCCATGTTGAAGGCCATACCTTGACCTTTAATGGTGTACTTTTATAAATTTTTATTTAGATGGAGAGTTGTCTCATAGGCACTCATACCACATCTTCCTATATCTATATAATATTTTATGACATCAAAACAACCTCTATTTATTTTGTTTGTCAATCATTTAAGACCTCCTTTCATATATTATCACTGGTCAAACGTAAAACTCTGTATGGGTTCTAACATGCATTTAAAAAGAGCTCCCTTTTAAATTTGTAGTTACCTATCAAGTTTCTCAATACAAAATGACAAACATATACACAGTAGCTCTTATATTATTTATATGATGTTTATGAAGTTTGTTGAGGAGAAAGCATTGTTTACTGTCATTATGTTGTATTACCTCGAGTTGCACCTTGGTTTTCGCAATGATCATGGATATTGCATAAAAATTAACATCTGAAACTCAGTAATAATTTAGACTGACATCCCTTCACATTTATTTATTTATTTCTATATTATCATGATACTTCAGGTAATTTAAAGGTTAATACCTGTCCTTGGTTGAGATGACACCACAAAAAGATCATCTGTATTCGGCTCTTTCGTGTAATAATGGAGACTAGCATTTGCAGCATCAAGGACATCGTGTGGGCATGTTTCTTCTTCAAAACAAGGAGAAAAGCATATTAAAGAGCTTCAATTACTAGTTGTGCCTATGCATTCCATTTTGTTTTCTAAAATTCAATCAATTAAAAACATGAACCTATAAGGAAATGCCTACATGTTTTGTCCCATATGCATTACAAATAAGATGGTATATGCTACATATACCTATGAACTTCTTAGGGCATATAACCCTCTCCAAATAATACTTTGTTTACAGCTTGAAGTTTCCAGTATTTAAGTTTTTTATAGTTTGCAAGGGAAAATAAATGTGCATTTGTGACAATGTGACAATGTTGAATAGCAATTTGTCATGCTATGATGTAACAGAAAGTTTCATATATAACAGAAAGTGACAATGATCAACAGATTTTTGTCTTGTAGTGAGCATTTTTTTAATGTAATTAAAAGAGATTTGTTGAACAGGAATGTGTCATGGGGGGTCAGCATATTTCAAATGTACCGTACACTAAATGACAATAAGAAGATTTTGATAATTAAACAAAGAAAATACGAGATAAAAGATTGCTTGCAATGATCTGATGATCATATATTTCCCCATTTTCAATATGCTTATCTATAGAAAGTGAGTTAAAAATGAGTACATTATTTTTAAAATAAAATAATAATTCTCATAAGTGTAAGGAGCCAAACAAATCATGCAATAGAATCATATATATATGCACCTTCAAAACTGTATGTTCTAATGATGACAATTTTTGGTTTGCCTTTAAAAGCTTTGGATTCCTTCATCATTGTAAATATTTCATCTTTATCAATTTTATTGCCATTCTTGTCATATATGTTTTCTGGTTCATATTCATATCCACCAGAGAAGAAAACTACAACTAAGCTATCAAAAGTTGAAACAACCCCATCTTTGTTGTTTAAATGACCATCAAGGAAGGTCTTCATATCCTGCAATTTAAATGATAACAAAAGATAAAGATATTTGGACTTAATATTTATGAAAAATAAAAAGTTTTTTGAATGTTTAGATAACATACTTTTACAGCACAATTAGGTAGGTAAATGTATTATCTTTGGTTAGCTTGCTTGCTTGCTGAACCTTGAAGTCATTATTATGTTAGGTAAACTAACCTCCTTTAAGAGTAGACTAATCCGATAGATAATACATATATCAATTTGTAAGACTAAACTACTCTAAAAGGAGAGTACTATAGTTAACCTTATAATGACCTCACAGTTCTGCTAATAAGCAAGCTAACCGAATATATTACCTTTAATTACACTCTTCTTTTTGCATTTTGCTGTAATGGTATTTTTAGTTCATTGGTAGTTAAACACTCTACATCCTTCTTCCACACAATCTAACCAAACGGAAAATTTCTAATCTATGTATTTGTCTTGTGAATAATTGAATTGCAGATTTACTTATTTCAATTCATGTGAATCCTTTTTCTGTTTTGAATAACATAAATTTGGTTAATATACTTATACTGAAACTGAGATGAAATAAACATTTTTTCTTTATTAATACATGTGTAGGTTTTGTCAATAATAAGTGTATTGACAAGTTATTGATATTCATCTGGGTACCAATTAAACCCTCTCATAAAGCATGAGTTTTGGCTAACCATTAAACCAGGTTTAGCCCTCCATTTTTCCATAAAATGTCCTGTACCAAGTCAGGAATATGGCAGTTGTTAACAAATATTTCGTGTCTATGTATGTTGGTGTTTGTTTTTGTAATTATCCTGACAAGTATCATTATACACAAAACTCATTTGAAACTTAAATATCAGACCATAACTGTGTTTGTATGTACTTTTTTTACACAGTACATATTTATTTTCACGTATTGAGGGGAAGGTATATTTTCGCGAAAAAATATATACACACGAACATAACTACAATGATCATGCAATTTATGTGCAATGTTTGTTGTTCTCAACTAGCAGTGACTTAGTATGAAAATTGTATGCATCATGGAGGCTTTATTGATACAAAAAGAAGAAGAACAGCAATAACAGTGCTGTTCAAATGCATTATTTTTCTCAGGTTTTGTTGGGTAAAGGTATACACACTTTCCCTTTTTTCAATGATTAAATCAAATCCTAATATATTTTGTAACTGAGTCTAATATGTCGAACTCAAATCAGTCCATGGCCATTTCAATTAATTTTTTAATCTAAATTTGATAAAACTAAAATTTGCAAAATGATCATGATGATGTTATGTCTTTGGCAACTGAAAAAAGTTGACCTCATATGTGTGTTTCTGTCATCAAATGATGTCACTGGGGATATAAATAACCTAATGTAAATGCCCAAACCATGATCCAATGAAAACAAAACTACAGCTGCCATGAATTTAAAATTAAAATATATTTTAGCTGAAAATATATAGAACATTATCAAACACACATACCTCTCCTGAAACATCTCTTGTCATATCAGCTGCTTTTGACTCATACTTCATATGTGTAAATAGCTGCCCAATAGCTGTTTTGTCAAAGTCCACACAACTTCTGCACTTATTTTCACATTGCATGTTCTTGGTCGGGGAATCATTTACTGATTTTGCACCTGTATTCTCATCTGTTGTTGTACCTTTCAGATTTGCTATACTTAGAAATTTTCCTTTCTTTTTGCCTGTCATATGGTAAACCTAAAGGCAAAGCAAACAAGGACTATATTTAAGTGAACTGAACAAAATTATGTATCCCAACCCCTCAATACTGTTAGATAATAGTATATTGAAGTAATTTAATTCTTTAGTCTGTCCCTTTAGGCAACTGTAATCCACAGAATGATGCCACAATGAAAAAATTTCAAGAAGAATAAAATTCAAAAGTTCTGGACTGCATACTATCTGATTACCATGATTACTAGTCTTTAGTGTTATTTCAATATTGTTTGTTTCCTCATACCTTAAATTCCCTTATTCTATTTTTTAAAAATAACAATTTCTGAGACATAAAATGAACAATATAAAACCAAAACTGTAACTGCTAGTAGTATACCTTCCATTAACTTATTTAGAAGTAAATATGCATTTATTTTCGTGCAACATTTTTTGCCTTTTTATTTCATGTGTTTTCATGCTTTGACGTTTTATTTCTCGTTTTCTCGTATCTACAGGTTCGACGTGCATGCTTCCTGTTTCCCCTTCTTTAGGATCCATTTTTCCTGTCGGTACTCTTAATTTCTCGTGTTTGTCTCACATTTGATTAAAAAATTGTATGGGACTAAATTAAAAGTCAGTCTGGAGATTGATTCAAATTATGTATTCCCAGGATATTAATTGCTATCAACTTATGAATAGTATTTTTCTTTCAAATCAGTTGCAACTAGCGGACACTAAAAGGTGACTGCAGGTTCCTCATGTTCATTAATAATGACTGCAGGATCTCCGTGAATGGCTGACAATTAACCTCTATTACTTTTTTCTTGATGGATATTCACGATTTTATTCCTCTTGTTCTGTTTTTTTCAATTTTAATTCTCCGTGCAACCTTTTTGTGATTTTTATTTCACATGTTTCCGTGTTCAGAGCCCCCTTTTCCAACCCTCATGTAGGATTTGAATCAATGAACATAATCAATATATTTTTTTTATCAATTTCATAATTCATAAAAATAAAATATGAATAAAACAATGAAACTTCACTTTTTTTTTTTTTAAATAAGGAAACAATTGATATTTATAATCAGACTGCCCATAAAAATGAATTTCATCAGGAAATAATTAGGTTTATCTATTGAACTTCCAACTCAATATAATATTTGATGTTCCATTAATGTATTAAAATAAACACATCATAGATACCATGCAGGATTAAATTTTGTATTTACGCTAGATGCAGGTTGCGTCTACAAAAGAATCATCAGTGACTCTCAAAATCCAGCAAAGCAAATTGAAATATCAGATTTTAATCAGATTTCTTCCTACTAATAAATCACACACAATTAAACTTGAAAATAAGAGAAACTTTGAAAAATGAAGAAGAAAAAAAACAGCCAGATAAGGCCACAATTAAAAATATTTTGGTTTGCCCAAACCCTACCCAAAGGTTGATACAGTGGGTAGGTAGGTAGGCAAGAGAAATTGAAGTATCAGGTGTTTATTAGTCTTCATGCTTATCTGATAAAAAAAAACTTCTTCAAATCAGGACAATAAAAGAATTTGAGTAGGCAGCTTTTTTCTGGGTAGGTAGCGTTTGGGCAAACAAACCTATTCTTTTTTATGGCCTAATACTGTAGTTGCTGAATATGACACACCTGAACACTCAATATAAAAAAGAAGATGTGGTATGATTGCCAATGAGACAACAACTCTCCACAAAAGACAAAATGACACAGAAATTAACAACTATAGGTCACCAAATAGCATTCAACAATGAGCAAAGCCCATACCGCATAGTCAGCTATAAAAGACCCAGAATTGACAATGTAGAACAATTCAAACGATAAAACTAACAGCCTAAACATGTTTCTAATACTAATTGGCGACTAGAAGTTCTCTGGACATGCTGGAGAAAAATATGACCAAAATATTTTGTACATTTAAACAAGATGTAGCTGTCAAACAACTTAAATTCATTTCTCTCAACTTTTAAAGTTACAGCTTTTTATGATAATTAATTTTACTATTCCAAAGTTACCGGTCTTTTTTCACAAATCTTTTTGAATGCTTCTTCAGTACATTTTGTTATGTCACGTTTCTGAACCACTACCGATCTTTTCTTTAAATCAGGCCAACCTTCAGGATCTACAAGTAAAATACATGAACAGAATGTTACTCATACCATATAGGAAACATTGAGTTCTATAACCCCCTTATAAAAATGGCTGGATCTGCCCCTGTTATTTATACAGCATACTAAGGGTGATAAGCCTAATAATTTCTAATGTTGAAAATTAGTTACTGTAACATCCTGCAATATTAAAATTCACAGTAAATGAAACAATTAATTCATACACTTAACATGACATATACCTTGTTTATTTTCAGATTCTGATTTTTTGGTTCCCTCTGGTTTTTCTGAATGCTCTTGTTTTGTCTCTTGTGTGGCTTCATCGCCATCTTTGGGCTTTGATAAACCATTATCTATTTTTCTAGAACTTTGTCCATTACTTTTTGAACTATTCGTCTCTAAGTGATTGGCAACTTCTCCATTTCCTGTTTCATCAAGGGCATTAATAAAACTTTCATAAGCTTTCCTTCCTCTCCGTGGTAAGATAGATAAAAGTTCTCTGGTCTGTCCAGTAGGCCTTGGCTTTTTATGCTGTAAAAATAAAAATTATGTGTGAAACTCATTTTATGTCATCTATGATCTTTATATGTCAGAGCTGTCAAGTTTCATGCAATTAGCATAATATTTAACGAATTTTCATTCTTATTTGACATCCTTTTCCTGATTTATTGTTTTTTCTCTTTGATTTTTACAATTTTGGTAAAATCTGCACAGGGCCGTTTACTTCATGAAAAGTTGTCAGTACTAGTGCTGTGTATATATATTGTAGGGTAGTAGGTAACCCATGTAAATGTGAAGATAATAATAGCATTTTTATTACTGTAAATTCAGAACTTATTGCAAGGTTTTTATTAATTATGCGAAAAATGCTACAGAGTTGTAAATGCAATAGTAATTCAGAAATTATTGCCAAGTTTGTATTAAGGTGAAAAATGCGACAGAGTTGTAAACGCAATAATTTAATCTTACATTTTAAAATATTTTATATGAATTAAACAGGATATTACTAAAAATCATAAAAACTAAAATTGCATTTAAGTCTTAAATTACAAAATCACAATAATAAATGCACGCAATAATTTCTGAATTTACAGCATTTTACCGTTATAATATTGTTTAAACTTGGACAAATGTTGGAGATATCTTCTATTTTATATACCACTTCCTAATCTCTTGACTTAAGTTTATTTCAATACATGTTGCAGAACTTTGTCTAAACACTTATATAATTATGGTGTTTTGTTGTGATGATTTTTTTGGTGTTATAACTTATGATGATCTTAAAGGACAATGTTATTATATATTGAAAGATAACTCCTTAAAATACCCTGTACATGTATTACATCATCCAAAAGGTGGTAAAACCAAAATGGATCATCATAAAATTAAGAAAGGAAATGGTGAATATGTCAAAGCGACAACCACCCGACCATAGAGCAAACAACAGCCGAAGGCAACCAATGGGTCTTCAATGTAGCGAGAATTCCCGCACCCGTAGGTGTCCTTCAGCTGGCCCCTAAAATATGCATAATAGTACAGTGATAATGGACGTCATACTAAACTCCGAATAATACACAAGAAACTAAAATTTAAAATCATACAAGACTAACAAAGGCCAGAGGCTCCTGACTTGGGACAGGCGCAAAATTGCGGCGGGGTTAAACATGTTTATGAGATCTCAACCCTCCCCCTATACCTCTAGCCAATGTAGAAAAGTAAAAGAATAACAATACGCACATTAAAATTCAGTTCAAGAGAAGTCCGAGTCTGATGTCAAAATATGTAACAAAAGAAAATAAATAAAATGACAATAATACATAAATAACAACAGACTACTAGCAGTTAACTGACATGCCAGCTCCAGACCTCAATTAAACTGATTGAAAGATTATGTCTTCATCATATGAATATCAGGTACAATCCCTCCCGTTAGGGGTTTAGTATCATACTATCATAAAATATATGAGAAGAACATAACCCGTGTCATGCCAACAACTGTTTTTTTTAAAGAAATAAATGTGTTTAGTTCCGATGCAAAGACCCTATCAGTGAATCAATGTTAAAGCCAGGAGAGATCATATATAAAAAAAGAAGTACAAACTTAAATTTTTATCCCCTGCAAATGTATAAGCATGACAAACTGAATAAGATCATCAAACATAGTTAAAAACAAAAACAATATACAAACAAAAAAACAACAAAAAAACACATTAATAATTGCAAAAAAGATCAGGCAAATATATCATATATACATTGATATATATATCATGTGTATACCATTATAATAAAAATGTCCCTTTTCCTGAATGAATTAAAACTGGGGGATTGTTATAGCGTCATACAGGTATATGTTTCCTGTGAATATTAAAAATGTCTTAAGTTTTTAATTAAAGCTTCAAGATACATGTATAATTCCATATATGCCCATGTACAAATATAATGCATGACCCAAAAGTCGCAGGACAAAATGTCACTATTAAGTTTATATATAATAAATACAACATACATGTACATGTTTATACTTATCTAATCATATTAATATAGCATATTATATATCCTGTATATCATACATCAAATAATGACTAGTTTTCTAAATTATTTTTGTATTAGTTTTTAACTTTTAAACTACATGAATCATGAGTGTTATGAAAACAATATGACAAACCTTAATTGAATCCATCATCCCTGATGTCAGTATATCATCGCTAACCAAATGATCACATATTTCTTCCACATTATGCAGATTTTTTATAAGGTAGGCAAAATTAGTCTGCAGAATATTTCTGTGTTTCTGTTCCATCTTCTTGATGTTATTCTGTAGAAAAACAATTAGGATTAGCAATGATTCATGAAACAATTGTGTTTGTTTAAGCAAATTTGTTTAAATTATTTCCTTAACAACAAGAACGAAAAGCATCCATGGCATCTACATGTACATGATGTATAGTTGCTATACAACAGTTTGAAGTTCTGGGACTTTTAATAAATAACCTCAATTTTGTTAATTTCCATGAGTTTATTATATTTGATATCAAACATTTTCTTCCAAATTATCTGTTACTCCAAATAGATAAAACTGCATTACTAGGTAAATACTTTCGCACACAATTTTTATTCAAATTCTAGTTGAATGATTGGATATTTTTTATATACATGTATATGATAAAAAAAAATGTGATATACTTTTTTTTTTTTATCAATTTGAGGATTAATTATTAAATGTTAATTATGTATGATTACTGCTAGAATTGGTATTTATATACAGCTAAATTTGGTATTTTTGTTGTGTGTTTGGAATTCATGATTGTTGTATTTACTTGCTTTGGTGTAAATTATGCATGTTACAGATTTAGCTTGGTCATGTTGATATGAGTAAAACATTGAATTTTTTAAATGAACAACACGAAAGATAATTGTAACAGCTTGGCCGCTTTGATCTCACTTTATTTTGAAACATTGAAAATAAAATATTTATAGCAATACACTAACCAAAACATAATTTTAGATTTATTCAGCACAAAATAAATGTGCAGGGTGAGAACGGACTTTGGGTGCGAATGTTTATGGTGCTATATATAAAATTGAAATGGGTGAACAGATCCTGATTTCATGAGCCACTCCATATTTTTTAGCGTTACTTTCTCTGAGGTCGAATGAACATAAGAGATGGATCTGTTATTTACACTTGGACAGAGAAAGAGTTAATGCACTACACTCATCAACCCCTTGATCATGATGATAATGTTACCATTGTGTTCCATACTCTCCTGTACAGTTTATCAGGGAACCCCTTGATCATGATGATAATGTTACCATTGTGTTCCATACTCTCCTGTACAGTTTATCAGGGAACCCCTTGATCATGATGATAATGTTACCATTGTGTTCCATACTCTCCTGTACAGATTATCAGGGAACCCCTTGATCATGATGATAATGTTACCATTGTGTTCCATACTCTCCTGTACAGTTTATCAGGGAACCCCTTGATCATGATGATAATGTTACCATTGTGTTCCATACTCTCCTGTACAGTTTATCATTGGACAGAGAAAGAGTTAATGCACTACACTCATCAACCCCTTGATCATGATGATAATGTTACCATTGTGTTCCATACTCTCCTGTACAGTTTATCAGGGGAAAGGGACATTCAAAATCATAAGGTTAAGAAATTAGTTAAAAATAAACTGAAAATTAAAGCATTGGCTAAAACAGAGCTCTATATCTAACCCTCGATTTTGAATTAAACAGATCTGTGTAGACTGTTTTTTTGACTATGACATGTTTGAAGTCAATAAAAGAAGATGTTTCTCAGGTGTTAAAGAGTGTTCAAAATGTGGTGGTGCAAAAATTTTGATCGCTAAAATTTAAAAAGGACCAAGGCTATTTTTGTAATTGAGATATAAGTAGACCAGGGTCCTACTAAAAAGCGCCTGGGAGCACATGGGTGAATAAAAAGCGCCCGGGGAAAAGAAAAAGCGCCTGGGGGAAAAGAAAAGGCCCCTGTGGAAAATATATAGATATTGAATTGGCATGAGACAACTTTGTGTCAATGAAATTAGTTATGCACATTGATTTTTTTTAAATGTTAGACAAGTATTTTGCAAATTCAGATAATAGACATTAAATTTGGTAATAAAGCACAAAAACAAGTATGACTGTTTCAATTTTAACAATAATATATGAATACATTATTTAAGAACGATTAAAGTGCATGACACGCACATGTATATCAGCATCAGAAATTAAAAGAATTATACTATGCATGTTAAAAGCAGGTGTTTGGTATAAAACAAATAACATTGAATCACCGATAAGCAGCTGTGATTTTAATAAACAGTTTTGGTTTTATAAAAGAAAAAATATATTTTACAATTTTTATGGTATATTCCACAACATTTGCACAAGGCCAGAATATCATATTTGCTTTAGCAGTGGAGTTAACTTTTCTTTTCTTAAGCCACGGTCACAACAAGTCGTACATTTTTTTGTCGTGGAAGATCTTTGGAATAGTTGTCATGCAAACTGTGAAAAAAATATTTGGAGTGGTCACATCAGCTACAACATGTCCACGATGGTTCCACGATGGGTACACTACAGAAAAAAAAATGTAATTGTACTGTTGTAAGTTTGTCAACAGTTGTGTGACAATCGTGAGTTGTTTGGGGCTTTTTTCAGGTTTTCATGTCATGGGATGCGCATGTAACTACATGTAGTGTCACTGTCTTGCCGCTGTCATACAACATTAGTGGGTCACTTTTGAATCACGCTTAAATCCAAACTACTACTAAATAAACATGATAAAGAAGGTCTGATTTATTGTGTGCCATTTGCTTCCAATATTATAAGTGTCATTTAATATAAGTTTGGTTCAGGAAAAACGATGTTTTTTGTCTCAGTTAATATATCATAATTGTTCAGCGAATTTTAACCAGGATGCCCCTGAAAAGAAAAATTAACAAAAGAAAGGTGGTAGCAACGCTAACAGGACCATATTTTTCAATTTTTGGAGTGCGGCAAGGTGCCTTTTTAGCAAGGCCATGTGTAACGTTCTGGTGGAAAAGCCCGTACGAAATTATAAGGCGTATTACGCCTGGAAATAAGGCGTAAACCAGGCGTAAGTGGTAGTTACGTGTCTAGATCCAAGCGTAAGGGAGCAGGAAACGTAAATTTGTAGTCCTTACGGGCGTAGAAAAAAGCAGTTAACCTGGCGTAAGTTTTCTTACGGGCGTAAATTGAAATAGGCAAGACGTAAATTTTCTTACGGGCGTAAAACTGTTGGTATGGTGTAAATAGAAATACCCATAATGCTTTGTTTAAAGGATCATGGGATTTTTTTTTCAAAATTTGGCTCTTTGGTTTTAGTGTGTAAAGGTTGGACACATGGCAGCTTCATATATTCAGGGATAATTTGCTTGTTTTGTGCTTTTTGGAAGAATCTGAAATTGGAAATACTGAATCTAATAAATAAATGAAAATTGTGAAATAAAAGGAAAGTAGTTATGCATGGTAAATAATAATAATGTGAGTATAACTAAGTTATTTAAAAGTATTATGTTCTATCAGAATTTTTGAAATCCCAAAACCTTTATCCTTGGATAAATAACATTAAAATCTTTTACTTAAAGTTAAATTGCAGTATTATCATTTATAAATTAGTTCAAAAGACAATAATTTTCAAAAACAACTTAGTTAAAATGCTATTTCAAGAAAAAATAGTTGTTATAATTCTGATTTAAACTTAAACTTATTTGAGCCATTGTCTGCATAAAATGTATTTATTTCTATATTAGCTTCTTCAATGGTTAATATTTCAAGTTTTTTGTCAAACAATAAGAAATAAAAGCAACAGTATAGAAGTTTGTATCAATACACAAAAGTACACAGCTTAGGGTTAATACACTGAACTAAAATAAGTGTAGTATTATGTAAGGATATTACGCCTGGTTTATTTATTGACCAGGCGTACTCATTTGCATATTACGCCTATTTTTTTGTGAACCAGGCGTACTCATTTAAATATTACGCCTAATTTTACGCCTGGTTTACGCCTAATTTACGCCTGGTTTACGCCTGGTTGACGCCTGGACATGCATTCAGTAAACACTGCAATGCCGCCAGGATAAAGTATGATTTTTACGCCTGGTTTCCGTGTCATATACGGGCGTCACAGTTCGTACAGGAGCCATCCTCTATGAAAAGCAGACAGTATGTTTTTCCAAACATTCATTCCCGCCAATTGTATTCTTCTAAATAAAACAAATATGTTGCACGACAAATGTACTACTGTCCTACGACAGACAATCAATATTGTGCGAACATCGTATGAAATTTGGTATTTGTGAGACAATTGTGCGACAGTCATCATGATTGTCGTATGACAGTCCTGCTACAGTCGTACGATTGTTTTACTAAAATTGTATATGTTGATACAAACGAAAATGTTTTTTTTACACGACAGTTATAATATTATTATTTTATTCTCCCGGGCGCTTTATTTTCTTCCCAGGGCGCCCTTTTTTTTCTCCAGGCGCTTTTTCTTTTCCAGGGCGCTTTTTAGTAGTACCAGTGAACCAGCAGATAGATTTACTCAAGGACTAACAGGGGAAACTATTTTATAACATCAGGGCTGCCAAGTCTCACGCATTTAGCGTGAGACTCAATCGTGTTCATGCTTTTTTTGTGGCATTTTCCTTTGATCTATTGTTTTTTTCTCTTTGATATTTTAAATTTTGGCCAAATCTCACACATTTGCTTCATGAAAGGTTGGCAGAACTGTAACAATCTACATGTTCTTATAAGAATCCAGTCTACAGCAAGGAAGAAGAAAACGATTTTAAGAACGCTGCAGTATTTTTTTTATTGTAAGTCAGCAATCAAATTAACAAACGAAAGCTTATTCAGAGGTCATTATATTATGTTCTTAGAAATTACATTTAAGTATCAATTTTTATCATTCATGTCATTGTTGTCTAATTTTGATGTTATAATAAATCTAACAAGATAACATTAAAGATACTAATTAATGTGCACCCCATGTAACCAGTTCATTATTTTGTCTTAAATCTCCCCCTACCAACCTTTCATACAAATAGAACTAGTTCTTTTCTCTTTAAAACCCTTGTTCCTAGAACTGATCAGATAATTTTTTTGTTTGGGGTATTTCCCCGAATTTTACCTAAAACTGGTATCAACTCTATGTATTACATTTTCTTGCTATCGATTAAATCGTACGGAAACCAGTCTACTTTCGTTTTTGTAGTTTCGACTAACTACCAAACTCAAACTAAAGAAAATAGTAGCCTACAACGTAACAAATTAATACATTATGATTATAGACAATTTTATAAAATGTCAATATCTTTATTTTATAGTCAAAGCTTTTATATTTTTTATGTTACTCTTTTCAATGAGCTGAATTATTTCATTAGAAAACACGATATTGATAGGTTTAACCTGTAGGCGACGGAGAATGGCCGCCGCGATGCAGATCGAGACATATTTCTTGTCGATTCTATCTTCACAAAGAGATGAGGATCTCGATAGGTTTACATTATAGAGATTAATAACAAAAAAATAATAAATAGAGAAAAATGAATCAAAAATTTAAAGAATAGAAAATAGCGGTGTGCCGAAGTATAACTTGAAGATGACTGACTGTTAAAAATAAAAGAATAAGGTTTATAACTAAAAATACTCGGATTGCAGCCTTATAATAAACTTAGGATTTATAAAGATTTAAATCCTTGTCTCACTATTTTAATCCTTGAAAGAACGATACGTTTTTTTTTTTTTTAATTTTTGTTATAGGCTTCAGTTTCAAAAATGAAAGTTAAGTACCTTGTGTTATATTAAGGTATATAGGGGAGAACATTCTGAGACAAGTGCCTGTGATCATACGACATCTTTTTTTTTTTTATATATTAGCTCATCGGATCGATACAAAACAGAAAGAAAACAAAACATCTAACAAAAACAAAGTTCGAACGTGACAAGGAATGTATACTTTCCTTGACAAAAAGACACTATCAGTTCATGACGAGCGTGTACGGCACCTAAATGGTGAATGGTTAGAACACCACCTCAATACTGTTCTATTCTTAACAAGCTTAATATATCATGACCAAACGAAAAATTGAGTTCAAAATCCTAGATTGGAAAAAAAATAGATTCTGCCAGTATAGTTGCCTCCGTTCACCTAGTTTAAAAGTAGAGGGAGAATCAATATAGAAAACAAAATATCTGTAAACAGCTATACTATTATCATTTCAGACGAAAATCAAATGCGTTTTAAACATGTTCAAACATGCGTTTTGTTTTAAAATTGTGCACCTCACTTTGAAATTTTAACAAGTACGTGTATGTAATTCATTTTATTTGTCAATACTCTAGTTCAGGGAAAGCTTGTTCGCGACCTAGAATTCTGAGTGGGTCAAGCGTTTAATTAAAATTCATGCGAGAATATGCGAGATTTGGATAAACTGAGGGCAAAGTCATATATGGTACACATCAATATAATAGGCGTTTATTATGACGCCTGCCGCTTTCCCGTTTACCTGTGAAGTCATTGAGTGTCATCTGTTTTTTGTTTGTTTATGTTTATGTTTAATAAAGTAAAATAAATAATGTTTTGAAAAATTTCGGGACATAGTGTTTAAAAATTACGGGAGAAAATTGGAAAAGAAATTTGAAATTACTGCTTGCAAATAACCAAAACGAAATGTTTGATAAAGAATTAAGGAACGAGGTCCTTCAAGTCCCTGGAAGCTGTTAAGAACTTTGAAGAAGTTTATGTGCAGAAATATATTTTTTTGTCGATTGAGAATAATTTCCGGAAACATGCATATGCTGGCGTAATGGCATTAATTGCCAAAACAGTATATCATACAATGGTGACACTACATTATTTATTCTCTTTAGCTTTTTTTCGGGAGAATATAGATAAACAACCTAAACCATATGATTTTCATGTAAGACGGAGCTTTTTGAAAAGTTGTTGCTGGTCATAACACATAGTCGTAATGAATGATATGCGATGTATTCAATAAAAAATAAATATCATGGATTCATAAATCTTATGTTTTCAATATTGTAAAAATAATCTGACCGTTAAACTTTGGTACAGTATATATACGTTCCTTGTTCAAACCATAATAAAATAAGTTCCCATAAAATCAAAGAGCTACAGATCGTCATATGGAATTAAAATCTTAGCAAAAAAGCCGCACTCACTTATAAGATATATACAATGTCTTTACTCTGACTGTTGCATTTTGAACAAACGAGTGAAAGTCCAGCGCAATGTAGAACAAAATAGTTTCAACATTCATATATTATTATCATGATCTTGGCCTGCATGGATATGCATTTAACTTGCAACTGGACGATTAAACAAAACGGTTATTGATGACTGCATGAAAATCTTTAACCTCAGACAAAACATAAAATTAACTGTTCAGGAAAAACGAAGTCCATCTAGTAGTAAATAAAGGCAACAGTAGTATACCGCTGTTCAGAACTCACAAATCCATGGACAAAAAACAAAATCGGGGTAACAAACCAAAACCGAGGGAAACGCATCAAACACAAGAGGAGAACAACGACACAACACTAAAATGTAACACACACAGAAACGGACCAAACATCAGACAAAACCCCACGAGAACAACAAATACAACATCAAAACCAAATACATGAATACGGGACAGACAAGCAAGTGTAACACACACAGAAACGAACAATTATGATATAACAATGGCCATATTCCTGACTTGGTACAGGACATTTTTAAAGGAAAAAATGGTGGGTTGAACCTGGTTTTGTGGCATGCCAAACCTCGCACTTTAATGGCTATGTTAAATATAACATTGAAATGACAACATAATATTACAGGACTACAATACAAATAAATAGGAGAACGTATTAGACAAAGAAACACATGATTAATGGATAACAAAAAACATCAGGTTTAAAATTCAATACGCCAAAAACGCGCCTCGTCCACACAAGACTCACCAGTGACGCCCAGATATAAAAGATCGAAAGTGAAAAAAAGTACAAAGTTGTACAGCACTGAAGATCAAAAGTTGAAAAAGGTTGTGTCAAATACGGCTATGTTTTTATGCTTGTGATAAGAACATCCTTATTATTTAGAACAATTAATGCTATTGCAAACAGTAAATTTTATCAAATGAATATAACAGATATATATAATGAAACTGAAGTATTAACTCATTACAGAAAACAAACACGAATACATAATGCAAATAGACACACCCGACTCAGTCCAGGCCTCAACGCAGTAAATCATAATGACGTCACATACGATGGTGAAAAGGCATAAAAATTACGTCACATTTGAATTTATGAAATCTCTGAAACAGCAGAAAAATGACGTCACATATGAAAAACTATATCTCAAAAGTAAGATAGAATTAGGATTGACTAAAGATTATTATAGTAAAATACGGAAAAATGAAAATAAATATTTTCCAAATTTTACCCTGGATACTGTATTTTGAACATAAAGAAGCTCCCAATTTCCCGAAATTCCATTATGTTTGACAACGATTTTGATGTAAAACAAAACTTTAACCACAGACTGAACATAAATGCTGAATTAGTCGGCGTGAATGCTGACGACGGAACCTAGCATCGCTAAGTATCGCTTTCGCGAAACTTGTCAAACAGAAGGATGTATGTCAAAAGATCCAAGTAGGCAGCTATTTCACTCATAAATCTTAAAGACCTCCTTGCTTTCGACAAGACGACCATAATTGTTTTCTTTTTGTCTAGGGGGGGGGGGGGGGGGGTCTTTTTTCTATAGTAATTGTAGTATAACAAAAAAAAAATTGCATTTAGTATCATTTTTCTACCTACTAACGTAACGTGAATTTTCTGACACAAAAATAAATATACGACAGAACTGTTCATTAAAAGTATGTAATCAAATGCCAAACTATATATATATATATATATATATATATATATATATATATATATATATATATATATATATGTGTGTGAAAATTTACTTTCTGAAGATACAACAAAAAAATATAAAGATTTTTTTTTCTGTTTAAGATCTTAATAAATCTCATTGAAATTAACTAGATATTCTGTATACAATATTATTAATTAACTACACTGTTATTGGACTTAATATGATGAAAACTGCCTATGCAATATAATGTGTAAACTAGGCCAATACAGAATAACTCGGCCAATACAGATTTTTTTCTGTATTGGCCGAGTTATTCTATATTGGCCGAGTTGACACAAGTGCAGGAATTCGGAACGTCTCTAGATTTTACATCGAAAGTCACGATAAACACAAACTGAAAGTAAACAGTTGTTTTGAAGACGCAGTTGTCATTTAGTGATCTTAAACATGCTGAAAATGTCAGAATGGCATACATTTCAGGCTAAAGACGGTTACATTCATTTAAAAGGTATTTTGAAAGCAGACGATAGAACTATTTCAGGTTTGGGGAACGAGTAGATTATCACAAAAGTTCATTTCTTGACGACCTCATAATTTCACGATTGTACACATCGATTTTAAATTAGTTTCTGCATAACACATGCAATGGCAGTACCTTTCCAATTACTATTTATGTGTTGCGTCTAAATTTAAGTTGTAACACTTTATAGTGACTGAAAAGGGTAGAAAAATTCATCAGATGAGAAAATGCTGAAGACACCTGGAAACAGCACCAGATCATTATGTATTGCATCTAATACAAAGAAACAAACTGAGATTTGGATAGTTCCACTTCAAGGTAAAAATATTTATCTCTTGAAATGATATTAAAAAAATATTGTAACACTGTAGTTAATTAATAAAGATATTATTACGTGTATTTCTGTATTGGCCTTGTTATTGGTCCTCGGCCAGCTGTATTGGCCTTCGGCTTCGCCTCAGGCCCAAACTCCCCGGCAGTTCCAGTTCCGATCCGCATACGGGCCCGAATACTACTCTACACTAATCACTGCCTTCGGCTTTTTTCGTTACGCGCTCTTCAAGCGGTTTGACCCCTGGATTGACCTTTTGTTGCTACTGAAGCAAATATGGCTGAACATTGATGAATGAGGATAATTGTTATTAACTTTACCAGTATATATGAATATTAACACTAACCGTAAGTAAAATGCACTCAATCCAAATAACTTTACAAAATAAAAATTTGCAAATTTCTGTATCGTTAGGTCGAAGAATTCAATTCTGGCATGAAAACTCGATCGACTTTGTTGCATTATGCCATATAAAAAAATCTTCGTCAATGAAGAAACATAAAATATGATCTTCTCGTCTGTGAAGTTGGAAGAACACTTAACGCTATAGCTTTTGATATTAAATTGGACATACTTTTAATAAACTGGCACCCAATCATCAGCTAATAAACTCGTTTGAAGAACAGAATACAATGTTGGGAGAGTGGCTAAATTTTACCCGAGAAGCTGCTCCATGTGGAATTAAAGATATTTTACAAAAGACAAATTTGGACTCTATAGGGATAAATTTAGGATTTCCTGGGAAAGGGGTGCAAATAATGCCAAATTGACACATGGCTTCAAATACATTATTTAAACGAACTTCAGTAAGGGCTGTATTACATGTATATTATATTAAGACTCTGTTTACTTACCAATCTCCGAATTTCTCAAAACTCAATTTAGATTTCATGGATTAAAAAAAATAAAACAATCATAAATTATTATAATTGAAAAATAATATAGGGTAACACACACATTACTAAATTTGTTATGCAATTTGCTTTTATTATATATATGTCACCATGGTCATGTATGTATTAATTTACAATATTCTGGATGGGAGCATTTCCATTTCGATATTACTATATTTTATTGAATTATTATCCAGTCAATTTATAGTCTATACAATATAATAATAATTAACCCCCCCCCCCAAAAAAAAAGTAAAATCTTTATAATTTTGGTCCAATTATTCTGTATTCTATTTACTCTTTAAGAACCACATTTAGGCCAAATAAATAAATATGTGTGTTTCCTATTTCCCTCTTTATTAAACCCTATATGTTTTAAGCTTGGAAATAGCTGCCTACCTTAAAGTTTTTTTTGTAATTTTTCAATAATCACTGTTTAAGTCAGAATATCTCTCCCTTAGACTCAATGTAAAAAAAAAATGTTGAATTACATAAATTCCCTACCTACCTACCATTTATTTTCAAAGATGTAATAGGAAACACACACAGTATTTTATTTGGCCTTAGCCCTTATATGTACAATGTACATGTACTCTTAATAAACCTTTTATTCCTGCAATAAAAACACTTTTGACTATAATTCTAAGACGCCAGTAATCAATTCTAATGTTTTTATTTTTATCTTACAGATGGTGACAAAAAAGATAACAGCACAGTGTTAAGATTGAATCAGAATGAATAAAACAAAAAGATTATAATAGGTATTGGGTTTTTTGTAAATATTTTTATTTGCATGGATTAATTACTTTATCAATTTATAAAAAAATACTATTTAATTATCCTGCCTTGCATGGAATAATTAATTATCCTGCCTTGAATGGAATAAAATGACAACTTACATTGTTCTAAAAAAAAATGTTTGTAAATAATGAGTAAAATTAATGCTCAATAACAATGTTTAAAATGTTAACATGAAAACTGATTTTGATTTGAAGCCATATTTTATGAAATTGATTAATGTAGACAAATCTTTTTAAAAGTTACAAATGTAGGTGACACTTAAACACTCAATATCTTTCTTTAATTAGTATAGTAGGATGATACAGATTGATGCCTGTGAAAGAATTATAAAAAAGGTTGCATTCAGTTTTTTATTGTCAATAATACTTCCCTCCCCCTATTTTTCAAACTTTTTATATGTTTAAATAATGCAGGTCCTTGCATTTCAACAATTTATTTTTAGTTATACTCATTTTATTATTTCATTATTACTTTCAGCTCCCTCAACCAGAAGAACTATGAACACAGTTATTGATTTCTATGTTTCCTTGGAGATTTTAACAGTTATTGTAAAAACTTGAAATCTAACAGAATGAAAATTTGAGAAAATTTACATATTATACAGTGTACATGTACATGTAGCTTCAATATAAATCAACTGATACACCGTAAGTATGTCTTCTATATATGAAAGTTATAAATTGGTTTGTTTACAAAATTTATTTTTTACTAGATATATTTGAGTAAATACCTGACCAAATTATATATTAAAGCAAATACTCACAAACGTTTTTTTTTTTAAAATTACTAATATTTCCTATATGGTGATATAAATTATATGATCAAATTGTGGATACAACTACATGGTTTATGCTATAAACTGTGAATATAAAAAAAGAGTATGTTGTATGATTGCCAATGAGAAAACTCTTCCAACAAGAGACCAAATGACAGAAGTTAACAACTGTAGCCTATAGTAGGTCATAGTACAGTCTTTAAAACAATGAGTAAAGCCCATACCACTCAGAGAGCTATAAAATACACTGAAATGACAAATGTGAAACAATTAAAACTAGAAATTTGGCTTAATTTATCATACATGTATGTACAAAATAATGAACGAAAAACAAATATGTGACACATCAAACAACAACCACTGAATTAAAGGCTCCTGATTTGGGACAGACACAGACATACATGATGTATCGGGTTAAACATGTTTGCTGGGACCCAACCCTCCCCTTACCTGGGACAGTGGTGTAAGAGTACAAAATAAAAACAAACTATAAAATTCAGTTGAAAAAGACTTAAATCTTAACTCATCATGAGATGGATACAAGTAGAAATAAATAAAACCAAGAAAAAGGGGCCATGGTCAGGTACTATTACATACAAACAACTGAAAGACACTTAGTATAGATCTAGATTATTTACTCTAAGCACACTCAAGCTTAATAGATGTGAAAAATACCCTAAATCTGATAGGTCCTGCAACTTTTGACTCCAAAAAATTACTTATAAAGGGAACTCAATCTTAATTTTGTGTTAAAATTTCATGAGAAATTGTTCAAAGCAAAGGAGAAGGGCATTAAAGGACTATTTTTTGTCCAAGAATATAAACTATTCCAAAAAGCCCCATTATGTTTGGAATTGCATAAATTTAAGAAAAATGAATTAAAAACATAATATTTTTTATACGACCGCAAAAATTAAAAAATTTTTGGTCGTATATTGGTATCACGTTGGCGTCGTCGTCGTCGTCCGAATACTTTTAGTTTTCGCACTCTAACTTTAGTAAAAGTGAATAGAAATCTATGAAATTTTAACACAAGGTTTATGATCACAAAAGGAAGGTTGGGATTGATTTTGGGAGTTTTGGTCCCAACATTTTAGGAATTAGGGGCCAAAAAGGGCCCAAATAAGCATTTTCTTGGTTTTCGCACTATAACTTTAGTTTAAGTAAATAGAAATCTATGAAATTTTGACACAAGGTTTATGACTACAAAAGGAAGGTTGGGATTGATTTTGGGAGTTTTGGTTCCAACAGTTGAGGAATTAGGGGCCAAAAAAGAGCCCAAATAAGCATTATTCTTGGTTTTCGCTCAATAACTTTAGTATAAGTAAATAGAAATCTATGAAATTTAAACACAAGGTTTATGACCATAAAAGGAAGGTTGGGTTTGATTTTGGGAGTTTTGGTCCCAACAGTTTAGGAATAAGGGGCCCAAAGGGTTCAAAATTAAACTTTGTTTGATTTCATCAAAAATTGAATAATTGGGGTTCTTTGATATGCCGAATCTAACTGTGTATGTAGATTCTTAGTTTTTGGTCCCGTTTTCAAATTGGTCTACATTAAGGTCCAAAGGGTCCAAAATTAAACTTAGTTTGATTTAACAAAAATTGAATCCTTGGGGTTCTTTGATATGCTGAATCTAAAAATGTACAGTATTCAGCAATAGCAAGAAATCTTCAATTGCACAGTATTGTGCAATAGCAAGAAATTTTCAATTGCACAGTATTGCGCAATAGCAAGAAATCTTCAATTGCACAGTATTGTGCAATAGCAAATATTTCCAATTGCACAGTATTGCGCAATAGCAAGAAATATCTAATTGCAATTTCAATTGGAGTTATCTTTCTTTGTCCAGAATAGTAGTTGAATCAACTTAAATCATTGTTTTATACAATATATATAATTGATATTTCAATTGGAGTTATCTTTCTTTGTCCAGAATAGTAGTTGAATCAACTTAAATCATTGTTTTATACAATATACAATGTATATTCACTTTTACTACCAACTGATAAATTAAAACAATCTTTACCATTCAGTGATAACAAGCACTTTATTTTACATTTTAATATTTTATGATGTATTTAAATGAGTAGTTATTGTTGCAAACTCCATTATTAGAAATTTGAATTGAGATCAGTTTTGGAAAAAGGGAAAGGGGGATGTGAAAAAAAAAAAAATGGGGGGGGGTGGGGGTTAAATTTTTCTCATTTCAGATTTCATAAATAAAAAGAAAATTTCTTCAAACATTTTTTTGAGAGGATTAATATTCAACAGCATAGTGAATTGCTCAAAGGCAAAAAAAATATTTTAAGTTCATTAGACCACATTCATTCTGTGTCAGAAACCTATGCTGTGTCAACTATCTAATCACAATCCAAATTTAGAGCTGAATCCAGCTTGAATGTTGTGTCCATACTTGCCCCAACCGTTCAGGGTTCAACCTCTGCGGTCGTATAAAGCTGCACCCTGCGGAGCATCTGGTTGTCTGATAAGGTCACAATTACATCATGAAGACGAAGACAAATATAGAATTTATGCAGTTTCCAAAACAACAAAATAATTTAAAAAAACTTTTATTATAACTATTGACATAATCTCACTAAATATAATTTTTTTCTTGGATGGGCACATTACAGTCTAAAATATAATTTTATTTGACAAAAAACAAAGAAAATTAAGAAATTTTACAAATTTGGTCTAAGTTTATTGCCATGGTAACTCTTTAGTTGTAAAAAAAACCCCATTATTTTCTGAATATGGTGTACCTTAGTCTAGTTTGGACAAATTTTGAAATATTTAGGATAACTGTTAAATTAGCAGTAATATCTGGGCCAAATAAAAACCTTTTTTAGTTAGCCCCTACTACTTTGAGATATTGAACAAAGTGTTGCCATAATGATTTTAAAGGATGGATGGACAAACAATGGCATAACATATACATCCCTTACCTACCAGAAGTTACAAAGTTATAAAAAAAATGTTTATATATTTTCAGATCACAATTATGTCAACCTAATCATTGGAAGTTTATCAAGTTACATGAGAAGCATTGAAAGCCTGCAGAGATTCTACATGTATAAATAAATGGAATAGACTCACACTTAAAAATAACTTTTACACAAGACTAATGCACTCTCAAACAAGGATTATTCATGTTTCAATGAGTGAATTGAAGTGCATACTAGCTGCTCATGAAAATTTGTGTGCATTTTTTAAATATTTATTTTTGTTTTATTGATTGTTGTTTTCAAAAATTTGTATGTCTTCATAAATTAATCATGAACATACATGTATTGTTGTTAATAATTAAGATAGATATAAAGAATATTTTTATCTCAGTTTTAGCCAAATGATACAGTTAAATCTGATTTAACTTCTTTCCAAATATATAAACATATGAATACAAGGAGATTTGGGGTATAGGTTCACTGGACAGCATCCCAACAACAACAAAAAACCACAAGACTAAAGTTGATTACAATTTTCCAAAACAGAATAGTTTCAATTGGCCATTCATCAAAAAGTGTGAATATATTTATAGCCCAACAAATAAAGATCTGCTATCAACAAAAAGAAAACAATAATAAAATTATCTCGCAAATGAATTATTATTGTGCAAACAGGGTTAACCCGATCTCAAAATGGATACATTATAAACACTTTTGATTAAATAGTAGATTTTATGCATAAAAAAAATGCAGTATTACAACTGCTTTTACTACAATGACATTCATTTTTGTCATGAATTTGATGTTAAAATAATTATGGCATATATTACCATATGAGATATTCAAGCTCCATGTAGCTTTCAGTTTTTGTCGAGCGTGCGACTTTTGTCGCAGAAAGCTCGACATAGGGAGAGTGATCTGGCGGCGGCTGTGTATGCTAACTTCTTAAAAGCTTTGTATTTTAGAAGGTGGAAGACCTGGATGCTTCATACTTTGTATATAGATGCTTCATGTTACAAAGTTTCCGTCAGTCACATGTCCAATGTCCTTGACCTCATTTTCATGGTCCAGTGACTACTTGAAAAAAAGTTAAGATTTTTTGTAATTTGAAATTCTCTCTTATCATAAGTAAAAGGATAACTATATTTGGTATGTGCGTAGCTTGCAAGGTCCTCATGCCCGTCAGACAGTTTTCACTTGGCCTTGACCTCATTTCATGGATCAGTGAACAAGGTTAAGTTTTGGTGGTCAAGTCCATATCTCAGATACTATAAGCAATAGGTCTAGTATATTTGGTGAATGGAAGCACTGTAAGGTGTACATGTCCAACTGGCAGTTGTCATCTGACCTTGACCTCATTTTCATGGTTCAGTGGTCAAAGTTAAGTTTTTGAGTTTTGGTCTTTTTTTTCTAAAACTATATGCAATAGGTCAACTATATTTGGTGTATGGAAATATTTTATGATCTATATATCAGTTGTGCAGGTTTTATTTGACCTTGAACTCATTTTCACAGTTCATTGCTCAGTGTTAAAGTTTTGTGTTTTGGTCTGGTTTTTTTAAACTATAAGCAATAGGTCAACTATATTTGTTGTATGGAAGAATTGTTAGCTGTACATGTCTGCCTGGCATGGTTCATCTGACCTTGAGCTCATTTTCATGGTTCATTGGTCAATGTTAAGTTTTCTTGGTTAATGTTATGTTTATGTGACAGTTGAAATAAAGCTTTATATTTAGGACTATCAACATAATATCAATGATTAGTAAAGAAGGCGAGACATTTCAGCGTGTGCACTCTTGTGTTTCCTTACTGAATAAAAATTATGAGATTTCAATTGCTAGTGAGACAATAATTTAGCAGTGACAAACAGGCAATTGGACCAGATTCCTTTTCAAAGTTTTTGAAATATAAGCAATTGATTTACAGTACATATATTCATCACTGGTTTAATGCACACAACTACAATAACAATTATTGTTAATGCCAAGAGTATCAGGACATAATTTGGGTGTAACAGCTACCAAGGTATCTGTTAGCTTAAAACCCAGTCCCCAATCATGTATATTAAATAATTGAAATTGGTTAATGTGCAGTAAAAGTAAAGAGTATATATGTACAATAATGTAAAAGAGAAGGGGTCAAGATAATGTTTTGATGAGCAGTAATAAAAATACAATAAAAATTAATGCAGCAAGGTTCAGTATTTCAAAGAATTATTTCATAGGTGTCTAGGTAAAATGTTTGAACAAGAATAGGATTCATAATTATTAAGACCATTACACCTACATATACCATTCATCTATTAAAAGGGGGGCAGGTTTGTTTTCTCTCTCGGAAATAACATAAATTTAAACTGCATTGATCAATTTGTTTTATACAACTGCTAGAAATTTGTGGCTGTGTAATGGTATGGTGATGTCATCATTGGGAGACATTTAGTTTTTAGACAATAACTAAAGTATAAGAGAAGGGATCTGTACAAGATGGTCCAACCGGTCCAAAATTAAAGTTTTTGTTTGATTTTTATAAAAAATAAATATTAAGGTTTTTTTGTTATGCTGAAGCTAACCATGAATTTAGATTTTGAGCCCCATTATTAAATTAGTCTCACATTGAAGTCCTAAGGGTCCAAAACTAAACTTAATTAGTTTTCATTAAAAGTTCAATTCTTCTGATTCTTTGATATGCTGAATCTCAACATGTAATTATATTTTGAATATTATACCATATTACATGTACATATTATAAGGGAAATATCCAGTTTTAAAATTTAAAGTTCTTAGTCCACATTCAATCTGTGCCAGAAATCAAGCTATGTCAAATATATATATATAATCACAATCCAAATTGAGAGCTGTATCAAGCTTGAATGTTGTGTCCATTATTGTTCAGGGTTCCACCTCTGGGTAGTATCTAGCGGCACCCAACCATGCCAACAGACTCACAGAGCATTATATTTTGGAAGGAACAAACTTATTTTAACAATTCACTTTTGAAAACAATTATTATAGATACAATGTACATAAATGCTGATTTCATGAATTTTCTTGTTTCATTACACCTCTGTCATGATTGATAAAAAGAAAGACTGACCATATTCATACTTGACTTGATGACGTCATAAAAAAGTTCAAGCGGTATCAAGCCTGCAATAACTCTTGGATGTGTGGTTGTTCACAAATAAAATAAAACTGAATAAACATTATAATTGCTATTGTAGGTAAGAAAATTTGGAACACATGTTAAAATATGTCACATTGGGAAGGTTTGACATGACAAAATGACTGAGATTACTAAATAAGTTTTAGTCATTGCAGACTGTGGCACATGCAGGTTATACCTTATGACCTATAGTTGCTTAAATCAATATCATTTGAACTTTGGTGGATAGTCACATTAGCAATCATACCTGAACTCCATATTTTAATCATCATGTATATTACAGCACATAATGTGTTAAGAGTTTCTGTTCCAATCATTGTATAAATATCAAATGGCCAATATATTATGTGCTACTCAAGTTAGTGAACATATTGAAGGGCAAGTTAACATGGTCATTTGTTAATTAGTCACAAATGTGTTCACTATATGTCAATGATGCAAACTTTAAAGTTTATATATGTAGGGTTGTAGTCTAACTGACAACCTCATTACTTCATACTGAGAATGTCTTGTCATAGTGAAAGTACAAAAGTGAAAAGAATGAAAATGGCACGTACATTTTTATGTTTATGTTATTTGCAAAAACTTTTCCCAGAGAACCTTACTTCTATCTGGTATTTTTTACTAACAATGTTAAACCTTGAACAGAAATGATATGAACCTACAGTCTTATATTACATGGGAAGGGGCACTGACTGACCTAAAAAGGGGGGGGGCGGTTGTTGTTTCCAGTCATGCTTCAGTGATTCCCTATATAATAAACCAACATTTTCCAGGGAAAAAAGGGGGGGCTGGGCCACCCAGGATCCGACTATAAATGGATAAAAGATGTCCCTTTATGTTCATAATGAGAAAAGGAAACATGGAAAGGCTTGCATAATTTGGTAGACCAAACTTCCTCCGTTGACAACCGCATATTCATTCAAATCATCATTTGTACCTGTCCAAGTTTATGTTGCAGCATTTGGGCTTGTTTTCCCTTTGGACTTAGGAGGGACTATGCGCCTAACATACATTTCAATTATATATCTGATTCACGTTTCCCTCCATGTTTACTTTCCAAAGGGTTCGGGGAGATAACTTAGATAAGAATGCACACATAATAAAGGTCCTGTGTGGGACGTAAATTTAATGCTCATTTTTTAAATCTAGGAAAAGTTGTTTAAATTTTGGGAAGAAATTATCAAATTGAAGTTTTTCAAGCCGGTAACTAATGGTTCTGAGGAAATTTATTGCGTAGATAATCGTTCCAAAATTTGGAACGAATTTCGAAAGCCGGTGGCAGTGATTGATGGAGTAAGGGAAAACAGTTCCGGAACGGAAACGATCACTGTCCGGAGTTTGCCTCAGGCCAATACAGCAAGCCTCGGACCAATAACAAGGCCAATACAGAAATACTTACGTAATAATATCATATTATTAATTAACTACACTGTTATTGGACTTAATATGATGAAAACTGCCTATGCAATATAATGTGTAAACTAGGCCAATACAGAATAACTCGGCCAATACAGATTTTTTTCTGTATTGGCCGAGTTATTCTATATTGGCCGAGTTGACACAAGTGCAGGAATTCGGAACGTCTCTAGATTTTACATCGAAAGTCACGATAAACACAAACTGAAAGTAAACAGTTGTTTTGAAGACGCAGTTGTCATTTAGTGATCTTAAACATGCTGAAAATGTCAGAATGGCATACATTTCAGGCTAAAGACGGTTACATTCATTTAAAAGGTATTTTGAAAGCAGACGATAGAACTATTTCAGGTTTGGGGAACGAGTAGATTATCACAAAAGTTCATTTCTTGACGACCTCATAATTTCACGATTGTACACATCGATTTTAAATTAGTTTCTGCATAACACATGCAATGGCAGTACCTTTCCAATTACTATTTATGTGTTGCGTCTAAATTTAAGTTGTAACACTTTATAGTGACTGAAAAGGGTAGAAAAATTCATCAGATGAGAAAATGCTGAAGACACCTGGAAACAGCACCAGATCATTATGTATTGCATCAAAGAAACAAACTGAGATTTGGATAGTTCCACTTCAAGGTAAAAATATTTATCTCTTGAAATGATATTAAAAAAATATTGTAACACTGTAGTTAATTAATAAAGATATTATTACGTGTATTTCTGTATTGGCCTTGTTATTGGTCCTCGGCCAGCTGTATTGGCCTTCGGCTTCGCCTCAGGCCAATACAGCAAGCCTCGGACCAATAACAAGGCCAATACAGAAATACTTACGTAATAATATCATAATATTATGTATGCTTCACAATATATCAAAATAAAATGCTGAACGACCCAGATCCCCCTCGTTTCAAAAATTGTCAATATCCGATGCATTTGAATTAAGCACAAAAAATTTATGTAAATACACGCATGCAATCAGGGCTAGCATTTTGAACATATATTTTAATGGTACCTAACTGTCACAACAAGATTACGATTATTAAGGGTATATTAATTGTCTCTAACTGTCGCCTGGTGAGATTAAAAGTTTAAGGTAAAACTTTATGATACCATATGGCCTAGGTGTTGATTGACTTTTATTTTTATGACCTAAGATCAGTTCCTCAGATATGGTAATGAAATAGCACCCGTACCTTCTTGAATATACAGACGATCTGCTAAGTGAACATCACAGCATGAATCTGTCCATTTGTGCGTAAAGGTAACACTCAAAGTCAGGTGACATATATCAAACCGTTCCTTTTGTAATTAAGATTAATTAACATTACGGTCAAAATAGTCTGTTTTAATATGTCAGTGGAATCTTCAGCTTTAGAAGAATGTAACAAACTTTGTATTTATAAACGATATAAAGTAGTATTTGGTTTTGAAAGATACTTAGATTTTCATTGTAATGTATCTATATTAACAAAATTGCGTACCGGCACACTTAGATTAAATGTTGAAGTTGGTCGTTATCTGAATAGAGAAAATAGAATTTTTAAATGTTGCAATATGAATGTTTTGGAGGACGAATATCATTTTGTTTTATCATGTCCAACATAAAGATCTGTGCGTATAGAATTTTATATTTATTCTACTATTCTTGGCCAAATCGGCACAAGTTAGATAATTTATTCTAAATCTCTGACAGTAAAACAATGCATTTATTCAAATGCAGCCGCTTGGAAAATTAGATCACATATAATGTCATAATATTATTGTATACTCTGTAACTTCTGTTCTCTGCTGCCTTTTGTTTGTCATATGTTGTATATATTTTCGTTTGCCATAGCATGTGAAAAAAAAGTATGCATTAATCTGACTACAGTAATAACGATGCCGATCTGATAAATCAATAAACTGATAATGCCCCCAGTTTATCAAATCTCGTATCTAATTAACCGATAACGCAAAATCACGATCAATCTTGCACATGCGCATTGTTTCCCTGAACTAGAGTATTGAAAAATAACTCAGTGAGGTTCCCATTAGCTACACAAAACAACGATCAAATATAAATACATCTATTACAATTTAGGATCTTGATACGAGGTAAATTCTGTATTCTTGAAAAAGTTATGAACATTTTTTTTCATCTTTGAAAATAACTCTTATCTGTAAAATTCATAAGAGATTAATTTACTAACTTTTTCTGTAATAATATGTCGATAATTTCTTTATTCTATATATACTTTATGTGTTTGGGACGACTGAAGCGTCATTTTGGATTTAACATGTCAGGGGACTCGCTCCTAAAAAAAAAAGGCAATAGTGTATTAACACTTGAATACGTGAGAGTATATATGTGACTGAAATAGACATTAGGGGCCTTGGGCCGTTTTTCTGTTCTTTGGACGGGTTGATGTCTCTTTTTCAATTCTCAATTTTAATAAATCAAAGAGATGTACCAACTCACTTTATTTAAAGAATGATATGTTTTAAATTTTTTAGATTGAGTGAATCTCTAAAAGTGCATGAATGCGTACGCGTCATATATATATTTTTCTTCATCATGTCAAGTGAAGATCGAAAATTAGTTGTGGTCTGTCTTTATTCATCACTTTCAGCTAGGTTTTGAATTATTTGAAGATAGTGACGTATCATAACAGACATTGATCACATACGAAGAAGAAAAAACAGAATAAAGAAGTGATGCTAGACGAAGATTGATTGATCGATTGGTGTTTAACATCACTTTCAACACTATTGTGCTATTTCGTGGCGGTCAGTTTCTATTTGTGGAGGAATCCCGAGTGCCCGGAGAAAACCACCGACCTTCGGTAGGAAATCTTACAATCCTAGTCAAGTAAGATTGGAGTCGAGTGTACCTGCCCCGTGCGGGATTCGAACCCATAACCTCATTATTGACTGGCTAGTGATACAGTAGTTCGACTTATTAGACCAATTGGCTAACGAGGTCCCTGTGATGCATTATCGTAGAAAAAAGGTCAAGATTATAGAAATAAAAGATTGTTTGATTATTATTGTTTGTTTAATATCCAGCTGCATATATTTCATGTACATTCTATAGACTTAGCACAAACAAATATTATTTACACATGCAATAGGTAGGCTTTAAAACTGGATCGACTGGGATTAGGTAGAGAATTAGACGCGGTCATTAGATAATAATTAAGGGATGGTGAGTATGTTGATCCAGTGTTGTCTTGGAACATTCCAAATAAGGCGCTGTTGCATTGAACTCAATATTATTTAAAGTGCACTTTCTATTCACGAATTATACTACATAGTATAACGTAATCAGAGATCAATATTTTAATTAGATTGACGAATCATCAGATTTAAAGTTCCATTCCGATACATCTTCGCTAGCCAAGGGTTACGATCCACTCCCGCTGGATCGTAACCCTTGGCTAGCGAAGATGATTCCGATAAGGCGTGGCTACATCACGCCTGGTAAACCATCTAATCTCAACCAAATGTTGAGACGGAAAAAAGTATTCTGGCACTTTCTGTTGAGCTATTCTGGTTCAAAATATTCAAATTAAACACAGGGTAGGTCGACTTTTCGTCAATTTACTGAAAATCAATGCGTTTTTTGTAAAATCGGAGAATGTCATGCCAGAGATATTTGAATTATAGTTTGTCTCGTGTATAACACAAATGAATGGGATTTAAAATGACATCGTAATGACTTTTCTCTAGCAGGTAAATATGGCCAGCGCAGTCTGCTATTGACAAAATGACAGTGATATCATTGATAAACTAGCATATCTATTAGTAAATTAGTATTTTTCTAAAACATTATAAACATAAAATTATAGTTTGTTCTTTTTCTTTACTAATATAATTTCATTATACTAAATATATGTTATAAAGTATGTCATGTTGAGATTTTCTGGTATCGGTTGAGATATTCTGGAACAATGTTGAGATCTTCTGGTGAATGAAATTTTCAACTATAAAAAGGAAGATGTGGTATGACTGCCAATGGGACAACTGTCCGCAAGAGACCAACATGACACAGACATTAACAACCATAGGTCACCGTACAGCCTTCAACAATGAGCAAAGCCCATACCGCATAGTCAGCTATAAAAGGCCCCGATATGACAATGCAAAACAATTTAAACGAGAAAACTAAAGGCCTTATTTATAAAAAAAAAATAACGAAAAACAAATATGATTCAATATTTAACACATAAACAAACGACAACCACTGAATTACAGGCTCCTGACTTGGGACAGGCACATACATAAATAATATGGAGGGGTTAAACATGTTAGCGGAATCCCCCCCCCCCTTTACCTGGGACAGTGGTATATATAACAGTACAACATAAGAACATAAGAACGAACTATAAAAATCAGTTGAAAAAGGTTTAACTCATCAGATGGACAAAAATACAATTGGACGTGGCCGGGTTCTTGAACATCCCGACAACAAAAAGACAATAGGAACAGATCTGAGAGTACTCGCAGTTATCTGACAGCTAGTTCAAAGCCACTAACAACTAATAAAAAATCATGCAGGTAAGACTAAACTATCAATCCGTACACATCCAACATCCAATGAATTTAGTGTAAAGACGTCATAAACAGTCAGAGAAAAACATGACCTTGTGTAGCTTAGTATCAATTACATATACAACTGTCAAAATTCATAAACTTGCCGTATATTGTTTGACATTTCAACAGTCATTTTAATCTTGTCTGTAGTTATCACAGCAGCTTCTAAAGAGGCCTTTGGTTGTAATAGAGTCTAAATAGTAAATAGCTGTGTTTTTAAGTACTAGTATTAAAGTTCTAACGCTGGAGATTAAGTCTAGCGTTTGAGATGCAGTTTTGCACAGAATCGTTAACGTCAATAATGTTGTAATTGACATCTCCAGGGCTAGAATTTATTTATTTTTTTATGTGTAACATATTTGTTTTTCGTTCATTTTTTCTTTATATATCAATAAGGCCGTTAGTTTTCTCGTTACAATTGTTTTACATTGTCATTTCGGGGCCTTTTATAGCTCTCTATGCAGTATGGGCTTTGCTTATTACTGAAGGCCGTACGGCGACCTCTAGTTGTTACTTTATGTGTCATTTTGGTCTCTTGTGGAGAGTTGTATCATTGGCAATCGTACCACAGAAAGAACATTGATAATAAAACGGATACATACAAATTGAAAACAAATCGCGTAAGAAAAATCAATTATTGGTATGTTAGTTTTCTTTGGTATCATTAATATTTTTGGCTCAACTTCTTAATCATGATCAGGCAAAATTATTCGCTTTTTAGTCTGACATTATTTTTTTTCTTATTCCTATTCTACCCCATTTTTCGGCATATTACACGTCCGTTTTATTTGGTCATTACATCGCGGACTCCTAACGGATGCAAAAATTTGTAAATGTAAAACTTTTGTTTATCCTTTCGGCGTTAGTTCGAGCTATCTGGTAAGGTGTGACCACAGTTTTTAGCAGATATCGCATGCTTAGCATAGACACACACAATTTTTTTTTTAGAATTTAAGTTGACCAGGCCAGAGTTCAAACTAACTATCTCCCACAATTTACCTACGTCGAATCCAGTTTTAAAATATTTCAAAAGAAAACTGAATTAATATTCAGAAATGGATAATCATTAAATTCATTCATTTCATCAAAATTTATTCTCATTTAAAAAATTGCAAAAGAGATGTACATACAATGGAGATTACCCCTAACTGTCATAATCTGAAGGAGAACTGTTCTAGCGGACAAATGTGGAACTATCTCCTGACACTTTTAAGACAGTTCTAGCTAGAACAGTTCTAACAAAGAACTGATTTGGTCATTGGTAAGTTCTATACCTAGAATCGATTTACACAGTTCAACCTGGAACTGATCCTGACAGTTCCAAGGCTAAAAAAATCTTAGTCTCGATCATTCAGCCGCTTTATTTTCAAAGTAGATATATTTAAATATGCGTCTGGGTAATCGAGACTAGAACAGAACTGCGACCTGATTTCGCCACGAACGCATCACGATTGTTTTGAACATGTTTAAATTAATAAAAGTTGGCTACTCTCAACACGAATACCAAGACCTCATCAAGACCGTAACACGACCATACTGCACTACGATCGCCAATAGCATTATATTTTTAGAGATCGTAGTGCGATCACGGCCTAGTGTGACGGGGTCCGGGTTATAATATAAATGTTACTGAATATTACCAAATATTAAGGATTTGCCCTGAATGCAGTTGTGAACAAACATCTAAGTTTTAATAATTATTTCAATACAACACCTGTGATTACACTAAGTTGGACGTCAATTAGGGAGCTACCATTTGATTTTTATAGGGGGGGGGGGGGGGGGGGGGGTGCTAGGATGAAAAATTTTGTCCTGCATTTTTTTAGTTGTAATCTCTGTCCTGCCTTTTTTATTTTTCACTCTAGTCGGTCCTGCGTTTTTTTTTTTTTATTAGTTTATCCTGACTTTTTTTACCTAAAGTGTCATCCTGCCTTTTTTTTTGCAAAGTGTCTCATCCTGCCCTTTTTTTTACTCAAAACTCCTGTCCTGCCTATTTTTTTCAAATTTCATCCTAGCCCCCTCCCCCCCCCCATAAAAATCAAATGGTAGCTCCCTTATAGTACTTACAAAGCAATTTTAAAATCGAATCATATTTTTTTGTGATAAGTATTATAATGACAAAAATGACATCTTTTACTCATATTTAAGTTATCACCACCTTTTACCTGAAATAATGTGTACGATAAAATAACCTAGAAAAGGGGTCCTGTTTGATTGTTTAGTTTTTAACTATTTTATTTCTTTATAAATGAACGCATTTTCGGCATTAAATAAATGTTGATGTCTGTTAGGAATCGAATTCATCCAAATCATATTAATAAATAACCATTGTAAAATAATCTTATTTATATTTGTAAGGCATGCATTTTTCTATCGGCAATGCTTAAAATTGTATCTGAGTGTATTTAGATTTACCACAGACAGAAAACATGAATCAGGTTAACCGTAAAAAAGGTAAACTCGAATAGTACAGCGCAACCAGAAAGTCTCAACATTGTGACAGAAAGACTCAACCAATACCTTTATATCTCAACCATTTATATTTTTTTTATTTTTCTGCTCAGAGTAGGCTTGACAAAAAAATATTTGGGCAATTTACAGACGTGGTTATCGTAAAGCCTAAAAAAACACAAATAATTGACATATTTTCTTGCTAGTCATTAATATCATAGCAGTTCTATCGGATTTAAAGAATGTAAACATTATTATCCGTAGGAGAAAAGTGATTGTGACTTCAATTTAAAATATTTTAAACCAAGAAGAGACATATTAGTTACAATTATGATTTATCTATGGCATGACATTCTCCGATTTTACAAAAAAGTCATTGATTTTCAGTAAATCGACGAAAATTCGACCTACCTTGTGTTTATTTTCAATATTTTGAACCAGAAAAGCTCAACAGGAAGTGCCAGAATACTTTTTTCCGTCTCAACCATTTGGTTGAGATTAGATGGTTTACCAGGCGTGTACATATTTAATCATTTAAAACAGTCAAATGGATCTTCCACTTTAGCATTGGTTCAACTGTCTGACGATATAATTACTGGAAATAAAGATATTTTTAAACCTTAGTCGAGCCATGGGACTAGAGCATACGTCGTTTCACTGAACACCCACAAAATATTATCATGTACATTGAGAAGATATTCAACTAAGGCAGCAACCATTTGATTTTCTGGGGGGGGCTATGGTTTTTTTTTCTGTACAAACTTTTTTTTTCGCCTGCGGCGAAAAACAATCTATTTTTTTCGCGACAAATCAAAAACAATTTTTTTCTTTTAATTTTAGCATTACATATAGTGGCAGCTGAGGGTGAAACAAACAATTTTTTTTTCTCAGAATCAAAAACAAATTATTTTTTTCTCCAAAAACTGGAAACAAACTTTTTTTTCCAAAAAAAACCATAGCCCCCCCCCCCCCCCCCAGAAAATCAAATGGTTGCTGCCTAAAGAAATGTGGTATATTTGCCAATGAGACAACTATCCACCAGAGTTCAAATGAAGTGGATATAAGCAATTATAGATAGCTGTAGGGTCTCCAACAATGAGAAAAATGCATACGGTAAAGTCGGCTATATAAAAGGCATCGAATTTCAAAATAAGATGCAATTCAATTGAGAAAACTAAAGGCCTAATTTATGATAAAATAAATATGACAGACATGAACCAATTACTACAACTGAACAATAGCACACTTTTTAGTTTAATAAAATACTTGTGGTCAGAAATATTTCTAAGAATAAGTAATATTCCCAGGGTGCAATTTAATTATACTTGCCAATCCATTTTCATATTAAAATTTTAAAATTATTACTCGAGGTATAAGATATAATCATGCTATGTATTGTCTAATGTAAAATTTAATGAGAGCCTTTTAATTTATCAAAATATTGATTGATCATGTTGATATTGATAATAGATTACCATGAGATTTGCTCGAACCAATTTTCAAAGGCAAAAATACCACTTACACAAATTGCCAACATTCCATTATAGTGCAAATGATTTATTTCAAAATTTACCGGAAATTTGTCATGTTACAAAATGTAAGCCTCAGTCACGTTTAAAAGAAACAGACAGTGAACATTTGCATTGTCTATTGATTGCAGAAAGCCGAAAAGTTGCTAATGATGTTAAGATGAATAATTCAACAATAAGGTTTTAAATTTACATATACGAATAACATATCAATTATCTTGTATGATCATAGAAAGAAACTGTTTCCTGGTATTCGGCGCACTGTATAATATCTACATAGTGATATATACAAGAATAGCTTTTATGGTGAATTGCTGCTCTTTCTTAAACAAGAATATTGAAAGCAAACCTTTGGATAGTTACAATGTAGTTCAGCATACTTTATTAGTACAGAAATGTGAAACAAAGAGGAGGAATAGTACCACAGTTTCTAGAGAACATTGACCACAAACCTTTTGATGGTTAGTTTAACAAACTGTTTTCGTAGCGGAATGTGAAAAAAGAGGAGGAATAGTACAAAATTAACAGTTTCTAAAGAATATTGGCATCAAACCTTTTAATGGTTGGTTCAACACGCTGTAATGGTAGCGAAATGTGAAACAAAACGGAGGAAAAGTACCAGATTAACAGTTTCTAGAGAATATTTACATTAAACCATAGGATGGTTAGTTCAACACGCTGTATTAGTAGCGGAATGTTAAACAAAAAGGGGGAGTAGTACAAGATAAATAGTTTCTAGAGAACATTGACACACAAAATTTGGATGGTTAGTTCAACACACTGTATCGGTAGCGAAATGTGAAACACAAATGAGAATTAGTACCAAAATAAACATTTTCTGGAGAAATAAGGATGATTTATAAAGATAATGGCACTCAACTAGTTATGACATTTTTTGAAAATGTGACACATGTAATCAATAAAAGTCGGAACGAGACGCACGAAAACTTAACACTTTATAATGAAGAAACAAGAATCACCACACTGTTTTTCTGTTTTGTAATCTATATTTTCGGAGTTACGGGTAATGCATTAATTATTTGGACATTTATTAGGATTAAGCGTCTAAGAAAGAGACACAATTTGTTTGTCGTGATTTTGGCCATTGTGGATTTATTTATCATTGGATACCTTCTTCCGTTTAACATGTTGGTCATGATTTACAATACACAAATTTGGCAGACTTTCCTTTGTAAGTTTAATGCATTGATATGTCATATTCTGTTCACGTGTAGTCTGCAGTTTATCATGCACATTGCTTTTTGTCGATTTGTTAAAATTTGCTATGCAAGCAAATTTGATACACTGCTCTCGTTCAGGACAATGATTTTGTTCTCTTGTTTGAGTTGTTTGTCCGGTGTTATATTTGGTCTGCCTTTACTGGCGAAGGATAATTATTTGATATTTGACAAGACGCTTAATTTGTGTATTTTCAATCGTTATAGTAATCAGATATATTCACTTATTTATATGGGTTGCTGTCTGCTTCTGCCTATAACTGTGACATTAATTTGTTACATTAAAATTTATATATACGTTCGGAAGTCAAAATTAAAATTGTTTCAACACTGGAGTGATCCTGCAACTCGAAAAAAACTTCTAAGTGAAATTAGCGCAACGCGTTCACAGTTTGCTGTGTTTGTCGCCTATCTTGTGCTGTACGTTCCGTTTGGGATAACCGCCATTTCTTCCACGTTTGGTTATAGCTTTGAGCATTTTCCAGACAGTTTCCATGCATTCGCTATGTATTCATGCTTTCTTAGCAGTTGTATCAATAGTCTTTTATATGGAGCTTTCAACAGTAAAATGAGAAAAGCTTATCTTGAATCGTTTCTTTGTAAGAAAAAAATACGCAATGTTAAGATTTCTCCTCTAACGAATGACAACAGAACTTCCGGAACAAACAATAACAGCGGAAGTGAAACTCATCAAGATGTCAATAATGGTTTAGAAGTAGTTAATCAGGTTTCTACAGTATGACGTTTAATAAAAATCGTTTCTGACATCAGTTTGAAAATACAAGAGACATTGTTTTGCTATTTTGCATTATTTTTTTCACTAAGAGCTATTTTCCATATGCTTGAAGTTAATTAAAGGTTTGGTTGACTTGCTTTCTTGTAATTAAGATTGATATCTGTAATTACCAGGAAGGCAGGGCATCAGTTTGAATTACATGTGAATTATACTCAACTGTTATTGGAAGTTAAGTATACTGTAGAATGTAATGTATAAAAGTTGAAGCTACCGCGCCCAGTTATAATTGATTAGCAATCAATAACTGGGCGCGGTAGCTTCAACTTTTGCAGATCAAAATTACTATGCTTGTGCAAACTATTATACAAACTAAGGGAGCTACCATTTGATTTTTAGGGGGGGGGGGGGGGCTAGGATGAAATTTGAAAAAAATAGGCAGGACAGGAGTTTTGAGTAAAAAAAAGGCAGGATGAGACACTTGCAAAAAAAAAAGTCAGGACGACAATTTAGGTAAAAAAAGTCAGGATAAACTATAAAAAAAAAGGCAGGACCGAACAGAGTGAAAAATAAAAAGGCAGGACAGAGATTACAGCTAAAAAAAAACAAAATTTTTCATCCTAGCCCCCCCCCCCCCCCCCCCCCATAAAAATCAAATGGTAGCTCCCTAAGCAAAGTAAAGCTACAAGCTACTAGCAATAGGAAAATAGCTCTACAATAACATGATCTAAAAGAGTCTCGTCCCCTAAACAAAAGTTGTAATTAGACTAGTTTTCCAATTTACCAAATCAAATGTATGTACTTTTTTATACTAGTGACACTACTATATTTGTTAAACGATTAACTTTTTGTCTTTTGTACAGCCGGCCTAGAATTATAGCAATTATTCAAATAAAATGGCATTCATTATTCCATATCGATATTATTTTAAGGGTCTTTCTATATATGAATCAAACATAGAGAAAATTGATATTTACCGCGCTAAACTTCACGTACTATATAGCCTTTACATGACTCTATAATTATGGTAAAATATTTGATGTACAATAAATTTTGCAAAAAAATTGCCATTGGATACATTGATTTGTCTCGGAATAAAGTATACAGCTATCACACACAGACTTTTGTATGTGTCGTATGTTTGTTTGTTTTTTTAATTAAGTTCATTTATATGTTTTGGAGTTTAATGTGACGGCGTCCAATTTCACTGAACTAGTACATATTTTGTAAAGTTAGATGACACCTAACTCTGGATGCAGGATTTTCTCGTTTAACTTATATTGAAGACCAATTAGTGGCCCTCGGCTAGCTGTTTTCTGTCCTTAGGTCGGGCTTTTGTTTTTTAACACATTCCTCATTTCCATTCTCAATTTTAGCTTTTATATTTGTGCTGCTCATATTGTATCATTAAAACATATCTGTCGAATTGCAGTAAGGTTTTGATTATTCAACATTTTTAACAATGATCAAATTTGTAATGTAAAATAACAAATAACATAACATGTTACAGTTACAAATGATCGAATAACGAGACGATAATATATAACTGTTATACGACGAACCAGATGAAAGCAGATGATTATATCACTACACTATAATAATTATTACTTTGAGGTTGAATTCCTTTTTCTTTATTCATCATCCATACAGGTACTTGTCTCAGAAAAAATATATCTACATAAATATAGCTTTCAGGTATAGAGATACGAATTTATTTTCTAAGACCATCCACCAGAACTTGTGGTCCTACGATGTTCAGTTCTTCAGTACTTTGATTTCTAGTTATTATAGAGCGAAAATATTGTAAGAAAAGAACAATTTTAAAAAGTCATATAGATTATAAGGATAGCGATCAATAAAAATACTAACACATCATTAGTAGATTGAGTCTGGAAGGTGGCTGGGTTAACCGAGAGAAAACAGAATATTCCATCTCTGTGACTCAAATAAAATTACATTATGAATTGCAGAACATTTAAGTAAGAAAGAAAGAAATTTTTATTGAAATACTTTTGGTCGAACCCTAATATCAATATTTTTTATCAACTGTTTAACTCATCAAATATTGTAATATTGGAAAAATTACGTATTAAATATATCAAAGTTACAAAATGTGAAAGTCAGTCCTTGAAGTTAATTTCTTTGTATTATTAATATATTCACATATGTATGCATTTAATGACTGTTATATGTCAATATAAAAAAGAAGATGTGATATGATTGCCAATGAGACAACTGTCCACACGAGACCAAAATGACACAGACATTAACAACTATAATAGGTCACCGTACTGCCTTCAACAATGTGCCAAGCCCATACCGCATAGTCAGCTATAAAAGGCCCTGATATGACAATGTAAAACAATTCAAATGAGAAAACTAACGGCCTTATTTATATAAAGAAAATGAATGTTTATATAATGCATGTTTTCTATAACTATGTAATTGTATTTTTTGAGAAAAAAAGTATCAATATTCGTTAATTAATTAATATACATATAGACACTTCACCAGAGTTCATGTTCTGATATTGGTTTTGACAGTTTTGTCTAATCGCTAATGAGGCTTGTTTAGGGGGGGGTGTCAATATCCCATATCCCATTAAGTTTTTATCCCAATATCCCGTATCCTTATAATTTTTACCCCTAATATCCCAAAAAATATGTTTTACAAATATCCCATATCCCTTAAACTATTTTCAAATATCCCAAAAAATCATTATAAATTCATTCCCAAGCCCATTTTTTCCCTCATCATCACAACGTCAACAATTTTGACTGGGAAAACAAACTGTATTTAAGGAAATTTACAGTGCATACTTCCAGTGTTAATTAAGAATATACATGTATGTGTCCAAAAGATGAAGTGTTCCATCTTAGAGCCTTGTATAACAAACTCTTTTTATGTGATCGTAATTTCGTAAACGATAAATTTAGTGTAAGGGGTCTAATTTCAGACTTTTTTTAATTGTTCAAACCGTGATGCATATGACTGTAAAATTTCATTTTGATAGCATTCTTCTTTCATTGATAAGAAACTTCATCCTACACGTTAACCTATGTTGGAAAGAACAGAAGGACTCAACCCTGTCTCTTGTCAGAGATTGCTTTGACATCCAACGGCTGTTTTGCCAGACAAGCTGAGACTGTAGGACGTCAGAGCACGTCCATATCAAAAAGTGGATATTAAGCATGCAAGTTCAATAACTCAAAATTTAACACAAGAAAGCTTTCTGCTAATGTACCTCTATTACACTTAACTGTTGTAATATTTTTACAGCAGGCAAAATTTGCTCAGCCCTTGTTTTGCAAAGAAATAACACAGCATTTGACTCTGTGATCTTTAACTTTATGAATTACATAGATCCCAATATTTTTGTTACTTTTTAGCTCACCTGGCCCGAAGGGCCAAGTGGGCTTTTCTCATCACTTGGCGTCCGGCGTCCGTCGTCCGTCGTCGTTAACTTTTACAAAAACCTTCTCCTCTAAAACTACTGGGCCAAATTTAACCAAACTTGGTCACAATCATCATTGGGGTATCTAGTTTAAAAAATGTGTTCGGTTACCCGGCCATCCAACCAAGATGGCCGCCATGGCTAAAAATAGAACATAGGGGTCTAATGCAGTTTTTGGCTTATAACTCTGAAACCGAAGCATTTAGAGCAAATCTGACATGGGGTTAAATTGTTTATCAAGTCAAGATCTATCTGCCCTGAAATTTTCAGACGAATCGGACAACCGGTTGTTGGGTTGCTGCCCCTGAATTGGCAATTTTAAGGAAATTTTGCCGTTATATGGTTATTATCTTGAATATTATTATAGATAGAGATAAACTGTAAACAGCAATAATGTTCAGCAAAGTAAGATTTACAAATAAGTCAACACGACCGAAATGGTCAGTTGACCCCTTTAGGAGTTATTGCCCTTTATAGTCAATTTTTAACCATTTTTCGTAAATCTTCGTAATCTTTTACAAAAATCTTCTCCTCTGAAACTACTGGGCCAAATTAATCCAAACTTGGCCACAATCATCATTGGGGTAACTAGTTTAAAAAATGTGTCCGGTGACCCGGCAATCCAACCAAGATGGCCGCCATGGCTAAAAATAGAACATAGGGATAAAATGCAGTTTTTGACTTATAACTCAAAAACCAAAGCATTTAGAGCAAATCTGACATGGATAAAATTGTTTATCAGGTCAAGATCTATCTGCCCTGAAATTTTCAGATGAATCGAACAATCCGTTGTTGGGTTGCTGCCCCTAAATTGGTAATTTTAAGGGAATATTACTGTTTTGGGTTATTATCTTGAATATTATTATAGATAGAGATAAACTTTAAACAGCAATAGTGTACAGCAAAGTAAGATTTACAAATAAGTCAAATGACTGAAATGGTCAATTGACCCCCTAAAGAGTTATTGTCCTTTTTAGTCAATTTTTAACAATTTTTATAAAATTTGTAAATTTTTACTAACATTTTCCACTGAAACTACTGGGCAAAGTTCATTATAGATAGAGATAACTGTATGCAGCAAGAATGTTCAGTACAGTAAGACGTACAAACACATCACCATCACCAAAACACAATTTTGTCATCTGCTTCCTTTGTTTAATATTCACATAGACCAAGGTGAGCGACACAGGCTCTTTAGAGCCTTTAGTTTTAAATTTCCTTCATCACAACACCAGTAATAGAAAGAAACATATTTATTTACATTGATTATTTAGTAATTATTCGTTATTAACATAGTTTATACGGCGAAATATCTACTTTTTGATATGGGACGTGCTCTGACGTGCCTCGGCCCAGCTTGTCTGGCAAAACAGAGCAATCTGTGAAACGTGGAGACCTCTGAAGATCCTTGCCACGTAAAAAATAAGAGGTAAAACACTAGAAAATATCCTGTAATCATATAAAGCATCAAAACAAATAAAAACATTGACAACAATAAGGCTTAACTCATCAGATGGATACTTCTAACAAAAATCTATGATTATTTCAACAAAATTATCAATGCATATGAGCATATAATATAAAAAAAAAATGTTATATGATTGGCAATGAGACAATTCTTCACAAGAGACCATGTGTCACAAAATTAACAACTATAGGTCATCGTACGACCTTCAACAATGAGCAAAACTCATCCCGCAATGTTAGCTATAAAAGGTCCTGAAATGACAAATGTAGAACAACTCAAACGAGAAAACTAACGCTCTAATTTATGTATAAAAAATGAACAAAAAACAAATATGTAACACAGCAACAAACGAAAACCACTGAATTAAAGACTCCTGACTTTGGACAAGCACATACATACAGAATGTGGCGAGGTTAAACATGTTAGCGGGATCCCAACCCTCCCCTTGACCTGGGACAGTGGTGTAACAGTACAACATAAGAACGAACTATACAAATCAGTTGAAAAAGGCTTAACTCATCAGATGGATACAAATAGAAATACATTTAACAAAAACAGAGAGTGGACGTGACCGAGTACTTGTACATCCCATCAACAAAAAGACACTAAGTACAGATCTGATAGTACTCGCAGTTACTGACAGTTAGTTCAAAGCCAATTACAACTAATAAAAAGTAATGCATCTGAGACTAAATTATCAATCATTACACATCCAGCATTCAATGGCACGGTAAACAACATCTCCGTAAAAATGAGGATGTGCTATCCCGTTTGAAATAAGTTTTCTACAGGTAGAACCAAACTTCAAAACCAAATCTAGAATTTAGTAAAGATTTTAAGTGATTTGTGGTAACGAAATCCCTGACTTAATAAATTACCAGTAATACATAGATTTCGTTCATTAAAATCCAAAACGTTACAACAGACACGGGCAAAGCGGAGGTGTTGTGATATACAAACACCGTAAGATAGTGCCAAAGGAACATCACCATCAAAAAAGGAAAATTAACAATAAGGAACGAAGTATGGAAAGCAAAACAAATACTTTTAAAATTATCAGTACATATGAGCATATAAATATCGAAAATAGATCAATACTTTTCGCTTGGATTTGGATGACCTTTAAATAAAACGACCATAAACTCAATTAAAATCTACAAAGCACTAAAAATTTAAATGACCTTTAATATTAACTTTTAAATTTCACTTATTTTTATTCATGTTAAAAATTCAATATCCTTATAAATGCATCAATATCCCATATCCCATTTACTTTTAGGACAAATATCCCATATCCCTAAAACTGAAATAGCAAATATCCCGTATCCCAATATACCCTATACAAGCCTCGCTAATTTATCAATGCAAATCAGAATGAAGGATTATCACTGTATTATATCCTCCGGGTTAATTAAAGGACAGATGAAATATGTATATGCTTATTATTGTTATTAGAAAAAAAAGTTTAATCTCCTAGTATATAATTACCGTGAAAATATTATATATATCTAGTGTATACTTTTGTGGGTGGTTGTGGTGTTCACGTGTAGATTGTAACTAGATAGTATAATGACAGTGAAAATATTATATATCTAGTGCATTATGTTACTGTTTGCTGAAGTTTTCACGTGTAGATTGTAACAACATGTAGTTAGTATATATACATACAGTGAACATATTTTTTTACATATCGAGCGCATACATTTACTGGTGGTTGAAGGTGTCACATATACATTGTTACTGATATATATGACGATTTTACCTTAAATCTTCTAACGATCAACTGACTTTCATAGGAAGAGATATATCTGTAAACCCTATACGAGAAATGTCTAATTATAGTTTGGAAACTAAAATATTCACCTTGATATGTTGCTTTGTGCTGTATGCTGTCGGTACCACCGGAAATGCGTTGATCATCTGGACATTCGTTGCAAAGAAAGAACTAAGAGTTATTCCTAACATATTTGTGGTATGTTTGGCATTTGTTGACCTCTTCATTGTGGGTTATCTTTTACCATTCTGTATGTATGTAATGCTTGTGAATGACGCAGTGATACCCACAGAATTATGCCAGACCAATGCTATCCTATCGCATGCAATTTTTGCAACTAGTGTCCAATACATCATGTACATAGCTGTAATCAGATACTTCAAAATCTGTAGAAGTACCAGATTCAAACAAATCTTTACTGTGAGTAAAATTATACCGTTGATAATTTCCTCCCCATCGATAGGGTTTATATTTGCATTGCCTCTGTTCATCGACAATACTTATTGGACTTTTGACCATACTCTTCATTTGTGCTTGTTCAATCGATTTGCTTCTCGAACTTATTCACTAATTTATATGACGGCATGTTTACTCATCCCCGTATTTATTACCGCATGTGCATACTATAGAATCTACTGCTATGTGATCAAAACAAAGAAAAGATTGCGAGGATATTGGAAAAATTACCCTGCAGGGCGTAGACTAAAAAAAGAAATTCTTATAACCCGCTCACAATTTGCTGTCTTCCTATCGTATTTGATCCTATATTTACCTTTCGGAATAACAACATTCGGAAGTTCAGTAAACGATTTTCCGGAAGCGTTTCATTCATTTGCCATGTACTTTTGTTTTGCCAACAGCTGCATGAATAGTATCTTGTATGGCGTGTTTAATAGGGATATGAGAAAGGCCTACAAGAATGCTCTATGTAAAAAAAAAAAGTGCTATAGAACCAATGAATCGCGTAACAGTATCATCTATTGAGACGAGAACATCTTTAGAATCAGCAGTGTGATGTTGGTATTCTTTCTTATATATATACGCAGACAAAAATCAGACAATACAAGATAGAGTTAGAAAATGTTATTTGTATACCGCGAATGCAGAACTCAACAACTTCGAATAGTAATAATGGTCTAGCATCAGATGAATTAATGTCCCTTCAACGACTTTAAAATTAATTTCAATGTTAGGTCTTTTTAAGTACGTGCTGATCAGAATACAGTCACTATTTCTCAAATCAAATAACATTTCTCTTTCGAATAATATAACGATAAGGCTACATTAGTTTAAAGAAGGCTATCTTAGCCTAAATGAGACCAACTTAGCCTAAAGGAGTATACCCTAGCCTAAAGGAGGCTACATTAGCATAAAAGAAGCTACCTTAGACTAAAGGAGACTAACGTAGCCTAAAGGAGACAACCTAGTCCAATGAGGTTACCTTAACATAGAGAAGGCTACGTTATTATAAATGATACTACCATAGCCAAAATCAGACTACCCTAGTCTAAACGAGACTATCGTAGCATAAAAAGGAGACTATCGTAGCATAAAAAGGAGAGTAACGTAGCATACAAAGCAGACTATCGTAGCATTAAGGAGGCTACCTTAGCCAAAAGGAGGCTAAAATGAGACTAGTAACCTTGCCAAAATGAGACTACCTTTGTCAAAAGAAGACTACCTTAGCCTAAATGAGGCTATCTTAGCATAAACGTGTGTAGTTTCTGTCAGTACTAGGACTAATCACTCAAAATGTTTCTAAATATTAAAATACCAAAGTTGTAATTCTAGTTATTATATATCATATTATTTCGTTTCTGTTAGTTTCAAATATTTAAGGATAAAGTTGTTTTTTTTTTTAATTTTAAGTGCATTAATGGAACAGTAGAAAGAATTGCCTGTCGATGCAGTAATATCGAAGAACAAAAAGTTACAAAATAGATTTTGGGACTTTTTTTTTTTTTTACATAAAAGATAATTAGGAATAAAACCACTAATTTATAGACCCGGTGTTAACTTATGCGATTTCAATTATTAATCGCTATACTTCTTCATTTTAATTTAAAGTTGCAGTCAATTCACATGCAGCAAAACTACACCTTATTATAACTTGTGTTGAAAAAAAGCGTACTTTTAATTGCAAATTTCCATAAAGTTTGGTACATTGTAGTGCATGACAGGTATAATTTCTCATCTCCTATCATATATTTATATATTCCTGTTTTAATTCAAGCGAAACTTCCGGTTTGAAACCCCCCCTTAGTTGGACGATTGCCAGGGGTGTGGAAAGGCTATGCCCGACTCGCCCGACTCGTACATTTGAACAACCGGACAAGTAATTATTTTTGTCTTGGTTGCCCGTGGACAAGTAAAAAAATATACAAGACAAAGTTCAAATCCAACAAAAACATACAATTAATTTCAAAACGTATAAAGATGTTTATTAATTTATGTAAAAGAAACCAATGTTCAGCAAGTAAAAACATCAATGTTCATTACGATAAATATTACATGATACCGGAAATTGATCGATTACCAAAATAAATAAAAATAAGTATGCGAACCCGAATCGCGTAACATTGCATTGGCTTTGTCCATTGACCCGGGATCGTCGATTAGGTTTTATCCATCATTTACCGGAAGTGTCTTGTATCGAGATTCAGATTGATAAATTCTTAATAAAAAGGCGGGCAGGCGAGACAAAAAGAGTCATGAGTCGAGTCGAAAACCTTAAAGGCAAATGGAGGACACAGAGTATTTAAAAAAAAAACGGAAGCGAGAATTTCAGACATCGTGGATATCAGATTGCCCCTGGCTATCTATGAAAATTCGGAAAATATCTTATTTATAGATGAAGTCTTATTTATAGATGAAAACTCAACATTATTTGTTGTGAAAGAGGAAAATAAAAGGGGTAATTGCCCATCAAGACAATAATAAATGATCAAGAAAAAAACAAGTGTGTGAGTTGAGAGGACTAGGGAGAAACACAACAAAATCAATAGTTTATCTATTAGTTAGTTTACATTTCTTCAATCACTGTCCTCAAATTTAGTATACATGGTATAAGTACCTACTGGCTACAATTTTTATTCAACCACTGCTGCAAAATTGTCCTTTACACAATGTTCATGTCATTTCATTGGTTGGTTTGCTGTTTAGGTTTCTGTCCCATTGATGTCAACCCATTTCCTACTTTCCTAATTTTTACACATATAAACAAATAGATTTCATTTGTTTGTGATGCACAACAGTGCTAAGTAAGAATCATATATTAGCTAACAAGAAATACTTAAGTTATATTTATTGGGATCATCAGGGCAAGTAAATTTTTTTCCGGACAAGTAAAATTTTAGGTTTCACTTGCCCAGGGACAAGTGCTCACAACAAATATTTCCACACCCCTGACGATCAATGCATTTGAATGGGGACATATGGTTAAAACCCTCCTTATTTAGACGTTCAATACATTTGAATGGGGACATATCGTTGCCCCCCCCCCCCCGCAATTTAGAAAATTCGGATCTGCTGCTGTTAAAAATGTTTTAGTTTGACAAATTTACAACAACGCGGAGTAACTGTTTTGTTTAAAATATGTTCTACTTTCATCTTTGTGACCGGGCACGAATTAATTATACGTGATTCTTTACCTTTACGGACAAACTAGCACCTTAAACATGCAGTACAATAACTGTAAAATTAGGATACAGAAAAATATAATTCCAGTATTTACTAAATAGTTTTTATTAGTTATTAGTTTTAAAACATTTAAAGAAAATGGAAATGGGGAATGTCTCAAAGAGGCAACAACACGACCAAAGAGTAGAAAACAGCCGAAGGCAACCTACATGTATCAGTCTTCATTGCAGCGAGAAAAAAGAGGCGTGCTTCAGCTGGTCCTTACACAAAAATGTGTACTAGCTCAGTGACAAATGACGTCATATAAACTCCGAAAGTATAAATGAACTTAATTTATATAAAAATCATACAACACTAACAAAGGTCTTGTGGAGAGTTGTATCGTCACCAATCACACCACATCTTCGTTTATTGTAAATTGTTTTGTACAGCAGGTCGTTAGTCTTCTTTTCGTGTTTTTTTATTATCATTATGAGCCCTTTTTTCCGACGTAGTCGGTATTAGTTTCGGTTTGTGCCCTTTGAACTTAAGGACGCTTCACTATGGCAACAGAATACGCATGCTCGAAAATCCTTTCTGTGATTGGACAAAATGCTGTCATGGTGGGTGATTTGGTTGTGTTTGAAAAAACGTCTCGTTAATTATATCGTGATGGAAAGCAAGTGAAAAACTATAAATATTTGAACTAAATCTTACAAAGATTTATATTTTTATTAAAATAATTGTTTCTTCAAAAGCTCTTTGCATCCGTGACAGGTGTTTATTTGGGACAATTAAGTAATTTTTAATGTAAACTTTGTTGTACAAACGTACATGACTTTTAGAACGCACCTACGCATGTGAGATTTCCGCGGGGTTTTGGTGAATGTAAACAGAAAGATACGAGGACCGAGAATACTGAACACAAACAGAGAAAACGTTATTTAAATGGTATCTTTGTGCTTCTGAAGATTATTGAAATGATAGTTTTAAACATATACTCAAATTTAAATACGTCGGATATCTTTTTTAAAGATAGTTCTTGTTAATGATAGTTTTAAACATATACTCAAATTTAAATACGTCGGATATCTTTTTTAAAGATAGTTCTTGTTAATATTACATTTCTATGCAGTAAAGGTTTATGTCAATGTTGAGTGACGCTGACCTATAGTTGTTAACTGTTACGTCATTTGATCTCAGGCGGATATGTGTCTCCTTGGTAACGGTATCACATATTCTTATTTTTATATATATTGACTATGTGTCTGTTTATCAGCTTTTAGTACTTTTGTGTTTGACTTCGATTTGATAAATGTTGATTCTGAAGTTTGAGGAACACGTATACGTACCTGTCAATCAAATACAGGGGTGAACTTGGTTTCATCAGAAGGGTCCATATTTTTATATCCCATCCATGAGCATTATGTTTTCTGGTCTGTGTGTCCGTTCGTCCGTCCGTCCGTTTGTTTGTCCATCCGTTCGTGTCCCGCTTCAGGTTAAAGTTTTTGGTTGTCTGTCGTTTTTGAAGAAGACGGTTGAAGTCCAATGAACTTCAAACTTAGGAAACATGTTTTCTATGATATGATCTTTCTAATTTTAATGCCAAATGAGAGATTTTATCCCAATTATATTGTCCACTGAAAATAGAACATGATAGTGCGGATGGGACATCTGTGTACTTGGAACACATTCTTGTTGTTATTCAACTACAGATTTACTCAAATAATATACACGGAACCATTTTAAGCGGGTATTACCAAAGTCAACGTTTCTCCAGTAAATTGCTCGACGTGGCCAATTTTTTAAAATTTACAAAGCTTTATACAAACAATGACTAGCTTAGAAAAAAACAAACATAGAGCCTAACCCCAAATTATTCATTACATTTTCAAAATGCTATTATACACGTTATAAAAACATATTTAAGTAGAACAACAACCTTATACGCATGCCAGTAGCGAAATTACAGCTTATTGAGGTTGTGATACTCTCTGTTACCAACAGTCCATCAGCAGAGCAATTGATCTAGTGTAGGGAATATATTATATCTATATAACCGTTACAGTACCATCTTTATTGTACCAAATTACGCAATTCCACCATTAAGATATTTGTAAAGATTAAAGCATGAAAATCCATTATAAAGCAAGAAAGCAGTTATAGATCACAAGAAGGTCATTCATAATGTACATTTTTTACAACTAAACTCAATCATTCATTAATGAATATACATATACGATTTATATCTGGTATGTCCGTTTAAAGGAGGCCGTTTCTTTAAAGTCCTAATGAAAAGTAGTAGTAATCATAGCGATAGATTCATAAGGTTCATTATGTATGTATTAATGCATTAGTCTGCTCACTCATCCGGAAAACAAACGAGGTTATATACTTATCCGTCGTGATTTTGTCTTTGATGTCAGATATTTACATGGATAATTATTATATGTATATGTTTTGAATCTTAACTTTGTTTTTAAATTTTGACTTGTTTTTCGTGACCAAGAACTTGAAATCAGCAATTAAGGTAGATTGAGATTTTAGTATTCTCGAGATGAGATGATCAAAGGCATTGAGGCAATCAAGGTAAACATAACTGATTGGGCTATACAATATAGTTAGGTTTCTTGTAATTTTCAACCTAGAAAATCATGATGCCTTCTCTAACACATGTAAAAGCCATATTGAAATCTATTGATGATAAAAGTAAATTAAATATTTATAAAGGACTTGAGCCAAATCTATTGATCAAACCTTACCTCTCTAACCCAAACTTTGAATTTAGAAAATTAATTACAAAACTTAGAATCAGTGACCATTCATTATTAATTGAAAAAGGAAGGCATTTTAAAATTCCTCGCGAAGAGAGACTTTGCAAAAAATGCAAAGTACTAGATGATGAGAAACATTTCTTAATAAATTGTTCTCATAATTCAAATATTAGATTAACATATTTTAATTGCATTAACAAAGAAAGTAATTCATTTGCTAATCTCACTGACAATGACAAAGTTATATATTATATACTTAACCCATCAACACCAACACAAGTGAATAAACTAGGATCCTTTATAAAAAAGTCAATAGAACTGAGGACAGGGGACCCTTTAATATTTACCTGAATTTGTGTATATATATTGAGTTACTTAGTTATTGTCTTTATTTGTTTTTGTTGTTGTTATATGTCACAAACTGTATAGTTTATATGGCAATAAAACTTTGAATTGAAAAAAAAACAAAAAAAAACATATTTGGTTATGCATCACCAACGTCAAAGCATCATGTATAGTAAAAAATCAGTTTTGTGTATACAAAAGTAACTTACCAAAACGTGTACCTATCTTTATTTCTGGTGACTGGGGGAAGGATCTAATTACATTGCATTCCATGAACAACTTGGATTCACATGCACAAAACATTATGAAAAAGTAAGGCTAATTTCCCTCCTATAAATTGGGACTACTTGTTTACAAATAAACTCATCATAAGTACTAGGATTTCAACTTTGTACACCAGACGCGCGTTTCGTCTTCAAAAGACTCACCAGTGAAGTTCGAATTAACAAAAGTTTGAAGTTGAAGATCATTGTAGAACACAAATCTCTGAAAGGTTTTGTCAAATACAGCCAAGGGCATCTATTCTTGGGGAAGAAAATCCTTAGAATCAAAATGAGTTTTTGTTGCATTTTTATGAAGTATACATATATTCAAAACATCCTGACAAGTTATGTTGCTAGATTCTTCAGAATAACAAAATCAGTCATTTTGATTAGCTTCGCTTTTACAAAAAAAAAAATCAATTTTAATTGCTACAACTATGAAGATTTCATACATAATTATAATAAACCTACCAGAAACTATAGAGCTTACAATTGATGAAATAAATAGAACAATATGATGTTTAAGATAATTAAAAACGTAATAATAATAATAATAATAATAATAATAATAATAATAATAATAATAATAATAATAATGATAATAATAATAATAATAAAAATAAAAAAATAATAATAATGATAATGATAATAATAATAGTAATTGAAAGTTGGAATATTAATATCAGAAAATAATCTGCTTTAAGGATGTACTTAGGTGAAATTTAAAAAATCAAGAAATCAAAATTGATACTACATGTTAAAAGAGCACCAGTTAAGGAACAAAATAAGCTAAAAATATTGATACATGTAGTTCATGGACCTTCTTTTCGAGATATTTGAGTTTTAAAAAAAAAGAGGAAAAAGGCTGACTCGGACATTTCACTGACATTTGTTATTTTGAAACTGAGTAGCGAACTTCCTTATGCCCGCGTCACACTGTCCCGATTTTTACGCCGATGGCAACAGGATTATGGAAATTTCAAAATCGGGACTGATCGTATCCAGATCGGGCTATTCGTAGTGCCATCTTTAACCATCGTAGAACCATCGGCCACTTTTTCTAGCCATCGGGGACAACTTCGGGAAGGGTTCTAAATTTTTTAACATGTTAAAAAATCCCCAAAGGTGCGTCCGATTTTGAGGGTTCGTATTGAGTTCGTATCACCATCCTCATCATCGTAATGTCACCGGGAATGCATCTTTGAACATTGTATTGCATTCGTGTTTACATCGTTTCCGGGTAGTTTTGACATTACGATGTCTACACGAATGAATCACGAAGACACCCGAAGGTCTTACGATGGCAACACGACTTCGTGAAGACCTCGCAATCCCGTCGTGTTGCCATCGAATAAAAGTACGAAGGCGACAAGATGGAACTACGACGGCAATAAATCCAGCTAAATGTAAGTTAATTTTCGCGCTAAAATACATTTAAAGTGCCTTGCCCGATATGCACTGGTCAGTCTAATACGACAGTTAAGAAAGATGCTCACAAAACATGGAACTCATATCATATGATTCTATGAGAACAAGAAAGGCGACAGCGTTGTTTCTATTAATTCAAATGGAACAAGAAGAGCAGCTATTACAGGCTCAGGATTTACTTTTACAAGTAAAATATTATTTTTTGTCAATTTTTCATATCAAGTAACATAATGAAAATCATAAACGCGCCTCGTACACCAACACTGCAGGTACATGTATATAGGGAAACCAACTTTTTCTTCATTATTCTGATTTTTTATGTATCGTCTGAGTTGTTGTCACACGAATGTTTACTCCATAACCATTTTGTTTTCTATATGTCATATTTTGCCGCATTTGTTGCTTTCCCCACATCCTTCCCTTTGTCTATATTATTATGATATTCTCCTGGAAAGAGCTCTTTTTGAATAAAAGGGATCAACGAACCCATTAAATTACCTTTAAGATAGATCAGTAAACATGGGCATAATTATGGGTGATTATTCAGACTAGTGCACACATTTTACAGTTCAAACAAGGCAATGCCGAGCGTGGCATCCCCTTGTATGTAACATATAATAATTGGGGACAAATATGGACACTATATTTGTATATGACATATGCAGAAAATGGTAAATTGAATATGCATATTTGATACATAAACTGGTTTTTTTTAGAAATCAAACAAAACATTCAGTAACTGGAAATACCTGTAATATTGTCTTTAGAACCAACAGGTAAAAAAATGAGCAACCAATTTCTTGTGTATTATGCTATTTCAAGGAGAAATAACAAGTCCATCTGCATGACCTTGACCTTTGGCCTTGAACGTAAAAAATGTCAGATCATTAAAGGAGGAACAATATACCAAATGTGGTATCTAAATTTAAAATTTAAAACGCGTGATGCCTTCGGCATATAATTTAAATGCATCGTAAGCTGTACACGACGTCTTTTAGACATCGTATGGCCATCGCGTCATCATCGTAATCCATCGTGTAGCCTTCGTAATCCATCGTGTAGGATTCGTAATTCATCGTGTAGGCTTCGGCTGAGATATATATGAAGCTTAAATACCCGTCTTTGGTTAACCTTCGTATGTCCATCTTTTGCTATCGTATATATAATTTCGGCACCATCGTATAGACTTATTCATCGTACTTGCTTCGGTCACTTTTTGGTATTTTAACGAGATCGGGACCAACTTCGTACGAACTTACATTTTTTCGCATTCGGGTGTCTATCGTATATATAAAAATCGGGACAGTGTGACGCGGGCATTTAACAAAAGCTGAAAGATTAAGGCTTGATAACATTGTTATGCCATAATGATGAATACTATGTTTGAAATGTGTATCTTACATTATAGGTTATTGGTTATTCATATTTTAGAAGATGGACTTTAAAACAGTCACTTTGACATGTTTGCAAAAGGCAATGCATATGATTATTATTTCTTTCTTGATGTCTATTTAATTTGCATCGTATTCCTATTTAAAAAAAAAAATACATTGAATAATTTCATAAGTATAAGAAAATGTGGTATGAGTGTCTCTCCATCCAAGTCACAATATATAAAAGCAGTCCATTATAGATCAAAGTACGGTCTTCAACACAGAGCCTTGGCTCACACCGAAAAGCAAGCTATAAAGGTCCCCACAAATTACTTGTGTAAAACCTTTTAAACAGGAAAAACAACGGTCTAATTAATCTATATAAAAACAAGAAACGTGAAATATTTATGAACCACATCAACAAACGACAACTAGTAAACATTAGCAATTCATAGAAAAACGTCTAACGACACTGGAATAGTGTTTTAGCTACTAGATGAAAATTGATGCAAAAACTTATGTTAACTAGGACACAGTTTGCAGTTTTTGTGTTGCATATCTTATTTTGAATATACCTTTTAGGATCACTTCTATCTTTAGAAACGGGATTTCAGTTTATATGCAAGAATTCAATGCTTTGTCTATTAATATGTGCTTTTTTTCAGACACCCGTTTGAATATTGATTGTTCGATAATATTAAAGGTAATATGAGTATGGCTTACAAAGATGATAGATTAGGAAAACAAATTCTGTGAAAACACCCTTGATTTCCAAGAGAGATAATTATCAGTTATCGAGAAGGGAACAACAGTTTTTTCTGACTTAGTACAGGGTATTATAAGAAAAAAAAAATGGTGGGTTGAACCTGGTTTTGTGGCATGCCAAACCTCCCGCCTCTATGGCATAAAAGTTTTATTGGATGTAACCTAATCATAGGATTATAAATGTCTTATTTTTTGCAAGCTGTCTTTTCGTAAACTATGTTTGTTTGTGATCGACAAACAAAATAACAATTGTGTTAAATATTTCCAATAATGTAATTATCATTTCTTTATTTGGAACTTTGGTATTGTCTTACCTGAGTTCTTTTTGTTTCTTGATTTCTTCTTTCCTGGACACCTCTTAGCATTGGAATCTGTGTACCAAAAATGTCGAATATGCTGGTTAAGGCAATTCTATGTGAAATATTATATGTGTGATAAAACCATTTACTTTAAGGTTAACTACCCGATTTGATCTGCTGTGGGACAGGATCCCGGACTATTTGCATTGACGTTACGCGCGATGTTCGTACGTCATTGGAAACTCGGCGTAATTGGCAAGATGCAAGTCCAAAATATATAATTTTGTGAAATCATATTCATTGCTATTGTACGTATTTAAAAAAATAATGTTTTTTTAAAATAAAAACGAAAAAAATAATGTTGAAACTATGTTTTATGCTGCATGAGACAAGCTTCATTTAAAAAAAAAAATTTTTAGGCTGTCCCGCGTAACATATTTTATTTATTGTAACCACTAAACTATGATTTTCGTCTAAACTATCTAATATTTTGAAAACTTTTTTTTTCATTATTTAACAGAAAGGTTCATTCAGTCTTTTATGCATTTTTTTATGACGTTATATAATGACATCATAGAAAAAAAGCGTTCCATACTACAAGGGCGAATCTGTCCCACGGGAAAAAAATTGGGATTACAGATTTGAGAATCAAAAAACTTTTGTCTAAATTGGAAAAAGGTTAGTATTTGTATTTACTACATAAATGTTAATTTGCTTAATTTTATGAATTTAAAGACAAATATCCTGGAAAATGATATATGGTAATTTATGGACGATTTTTCAAAGGCTTACAAGGTTGTCGCATCGCCATCTTTTGACGTAAAAACGAATTCAACTCAAATTTACGTCAATTGTTTGCTTATCAGTGCTCTTATAATGATATAGTTTTATGATTTTTTAAAATGTTATTTTTCTTAATTTTTCAAAAATCTAAAATACATGAATTTTCAATAAGTAGTTAAAAAGCATCGTCGATTTTGCGGAGTCTTACAAGAATGTCGCACTTGCTTAAAAACAACGTTTCAGTCGAAGTTTTGGTTTGAACGTTACGAAATATTCGCGACGTTGTGTTACGCTTACATGTACGAACATCGCGCGTAACGTCAATGTAAATACAGTTTTTATTTCATGTGCACAAGAAATTTTAAAAACCTAGGATATTTTTTCGGTATACATGTCACACCAAGGACAATGTATAAAAAGTGCATCAATCTTTATTCAAGTACTAAGTGGCATTAGCTCTGTGAGTAAATAAACTCATCATAGATACCAGAATTGAAATTTTATATTTGCGCCAGACGCATGTTTCGCCTACAACCGACTAATTAGTGACGCTCCAATCAAATAATGTTGAAAAGGCCAAATACAGTTCGAAGTTAAAGACATTAAAACAAATACAGAGAACTGACGTTTGTAACTTTTCAAAACAAGACTTAAAAAAACCTATCAACATAACAATAGCTATTACATTACTGACATTAACTGAATTAGATAAACCAAACAGAACAATATCCTGTTTAAAAGGTTTATTCCCAAATGTCCGATGCTTTAAAAGTTTCAAATTATATTATAATGTAAAATGTTCTTTAAAAATAAACAAGGAAATTATTGTTTGTTTTGCTATATCAACAAGAATTAAGTATTTTACATTTGTACGTTCAAACTATTTTATAAATGAATAAATAATGCATGTTTAAAATCATCATATCACTCAACCTTGTATCACAAAATACATTTCTATCATTTGTCTATAATGTAACGTTTGATTAAAAACCAAATATCACAACCGGCTTTTTTAAGTATATTTTTTTATGACAATTTTTTGGAAACACCTTAAATCGACACTGGCATAGAAACCTGAATACTAGTATCGTCTTCAGATAGACAACAATCCATTAGTGAAAGATAACTCTTTTGATGGACACACTGGCAGTTTCCGAAGGGAACAAAAAAGACTACATAAGTTGATCCTGCCCGAAAGGTGCCGAGTGTCGATCAGCAAAATAAAAAGAAAAAGCGACAGATTTAACTGAAGAAAGATAAACACGAAACAACGTGAAGCGTACCAACAGTCTGGAAGTGAAGTTTACCCCAAGTGATGTATTTTGTGCATATCTCATATGGCAACGACATGCATCTGTTAGTAAGAAACAATACACTACAGTTGATCAAATTTATCTAGAAAGATCAACTGTTACAAAGAAACACCAACACTCCTTTTGAATAGCCTTGAAAGAATGAACGACATAGAGAACATCGAAAAACAGCAAAAACTTAAAAATAAGATGAATAAAGGGCAAAATGAGCCAAAAGTAAAGCATCTGTATACTTTATGTTAGAAGAGGCGAGATAAGCCTAAATGTTTTCTCTTGCTCAAAAGTAAAATGAAGGTAATGATCAAATCGCTAATGTGACATAATTAGACTAGGAACGGGTTTTTAATATCATGATCAACACAACTGGTGAAACATTTGGAGTAAGATCTGCTTCCAGAGCTTTTCAGATCCCCCAGTTATTGGAGGGATTCCTGTTTCGTGTTGCTTAGTCTTTAGTTTTCTATGTTGTGTCTTGCATACTATTGTTTGTCTTTTTCATTTTTAGCCACGGCGTTTTCAGTTTATTTACGATATATGAATTTGAATGTCCCTCTGGTATCTTTCGCCTCTCTTTCAAATTGTCCCACAGACATTTTCCAGATTAATCATACAAATGTCATTAATGTTTAACTGATAATCATTACAAAAATAAATTTCTAAAAGGCTCAATTAGTATGTCAGATGCATAATCAATTGGAAGTTGGTATGTCACTAGGAAAAACTAATTCGCTTTAATCACGATGTTAAGCCATGAATAATATGTTGGAAACGAGTATGATAATCTTATTGGATATTGGTTTTCTTTAGACAAATTTAAATATATAAAAAAAGATGCACTTAAAATCGTTATTTTGACATTATTTCTTAAGAGTAATGCATCGTCAAAGAGTTTGACTATCGTTCTGAATATAAAGTAAGACATTTACTTAGTCACTTTGACATCAATTGAATTTTTATGATAGTTATAAAAAAAAAATAGTAATGGGAATATATGACATTCAAACAGTAGGTATTTCTTTGTTTTTCTGTGCTGTAATGTTCATAATTGGAACTTGTGGGAACATACTTATAATATGGACATTATCACGAACTAAAGCGCTAAGAACAATACAAAACATATTTGTCGCTTGTTTGGCTATTACAGATTTTCTGATCATATTTTACCTGATTCCGTTTAACATTGTTTATATTCTAATACAAAATGCAATTCCGGATCGTGAACTGTGCAGATTTAACGCAGTCATTACAGCGTTTTTATTCACGTGCAGTATCCAGTTCATTATGCACATTGCTGTCTGCAGGTACGTGAAAATATGTCATCCTCAAAGATTCAGCAACATGTATACAAAGAGATGGGTTGCTATAGCAATATCTGGTTCTTTAACCCTAGCAACTGCATTTGCCTCCTCCATGTGGTTTTATGATCATCTGTGGACGTTCGACAAATCACTTCATTCTTGTATATTTGACAGATATGGAGATGCATCGTTTTCTTATACTTATATGATAATTTCTCTCTTGATTCCTATTAATGTGACATCGTATTGCTATGTGAAAATTTACATTCATGTCAGTAATTCAAAGAAAAGCGTTCACAGACACTGGAATAATGGTTTAGCCCGACGAAAATTAATGCACGAACTTATGGTAACTAGGACACAGTTTTCAGTTTTTATTGCGTATCTGATTTTGTATATTCCTTTTGGGATAACTTCTATCTTCGGAAACAAGATTTCAGACTTTCCGGAAGAGTTCCATGCTTTGGCTATTTATATGTGCTTTGCAAACAGCTGTATAAATAGTGTTTTATATGGTGTTATTAATAGAAATATGAGAAAGGCTTACAAGGATGCTTTATGTGGAAATAAATCTTTAATAACTCCGATAAATACCGGGACGATATCAGTTATTGAGACTGGAACAACAACTTTAGAATCAACAATTTGATGTTGCCGATAATCTGCATACATGTAATAGTAGATAAAAAAATCAGAAAAGACTACACAAGTTAAAAACAATATGTATGAATATTCTTCATTCGATGTTATTATCGCATGATAGGTTTATACAATTCCTATTTTTTGCCAGCTGTCTTTGTGTAAACTTGATTTTGTTTACTTCGAGTAACGAAATATAAAACATGTAAAAGGTGTTCTCGAAATCCGATGTTTACTATATTTATTTTAAGTCAAGCGCATAAGCATTATTTTGAACGTTGGTTTCTTCTCTCCGAGTAAGTTTTGTTTCTTTGTTTCTTCTCACCATGATACTGTATAGCGGTTTTTGTTTCGCGGGGTGTAAATTTTTGACTATTATCGCGGATAAAACAAAATCGATAAAATAAATTCCGGCAAATCAAAAGTGTACTTTCAAAGTATTAATAAAAGTTTTGAATTCGCCAAAATATTTCGTATACCTTATGAAATGGAAATCGTGAAATTTTACACCCGCGAAAATAATCCGCTATACGGTACTTTTAATTATTGGTATCTTCCCAACTGGATACTCTTTTACTTTGGTATCTTGAAATGTGATACGACTGTCATACAAGTGAGAGGTTTAGCACTTTAAAACCAGGTTCGATCCACCATTTTCTACATTTGAAAATGCCTGTACCAAGCCAGGAATAGGACAGTTGTTGTCCATTAGTTTGCTGTGTTATCATTTGATTTTGCCATGTGATTATAGGGACTTGCCGTTTTGAAATTTCCTCGGAGTTCAGTATTTTTGTGCTTTTACTTTTTTCTCACTAGGATACTGTAAACCAACTTATTTTCGCGTACACTTTATTTCGCGTTTAGTCTTTTCCATCACAATTCACGGCGTTAAATGTCGCTATTTCCATATTTACTTGATGTACAACGTAGTTAGAAATATCTAGGTTTAAAATTTTCGCGACGATTTGTATTTGCGTTAGTTTTCCAAGCGGAAATAAATCGCTTGCAAAAATTAGTTGCAATCACAGTACTTCTCGTACCTTGGTGTACGTTTCACCAGGATACTTTGATCATTGGTATCTTCTCAACTGTGTACTCTCTTACTTTTGTATCTCCTCACCTGTATACTCTTACTTTTGCATCTCCTCACCTAAATACTTCTTGTACCTTGGTATCATTCCACCAGGATACTTTGATCAGATGTGTCGTTACACCTGGATACTTTCATTATTGGTATCGTCACACCTGGATATTTTGATCAGAGGTATCGTCACACCTGGATACTTTTATCATTGGTATCGTCACTCATGGATACTTTTGCACTCTGGTATCTTCAATTAACGTTGACTAAATTTGGACATTGTGTGTCGGTTTTATTGCCCTGTTACCTAAGCATGCTTAGTCTTCTTTATAGTAACAGAAAACTCGCAAAATTGTGAACATAGAAAATATATATCAGATTAGAACAAAACGAGGGCCAACTATATTCCGTTGGTTATATTTCTTTGTCATCTTTTAAATTTGTTTCCAATGCCAAATGAAGTTATGTCTATGATATGATTACTATAGTAAGAGAAAGCAGAGGGAACTACTGAAGTCGACACTTTAAAAAAAAAAGGTACAGTTACGATATCAAATCTTGTAACGCATTTTGTCTCCAAATACGTCGTGCTCGTAAAGTCTTACTTCTGCGCATCTTATTAGAATTATTTTCAATCTATCTTCATGTTGTACTAAAAATTTTTATTCTGTTCAAATGGCGTTTTGGGTAAAACAGAAGGAGGTTGTAAATAAAGAACACAAGTTAACCAATCTGGATATGAAGGGGTAACACCACTTCTATATGCATAGGACTATTCTATTGGAAACTCTAAATCAAAGTTAATCAAGACAAACTAAAATGTTTTTTTCTGTTGAAATGTCGTTTTGGGTAAAACACAAGTTAATCAATCTAGACATGAAGGGGTAACAACACTTCTATATACAAAGGACTATTCTATTGGAAACTCTAAATCAAAGTTAATCAAGACAAACTAAAATGTTTTTTTCTGTTGAAATGTCGTTTTGGGTAAAACACAAGTTAATCAATCTAGACATGAAGGGGTAACAACACTTCTATATACAAAGGACTATTCTATTGGAAACTCTAAATCAAAGTTAATCAAGACAAACTAAAATGTTTTATTCTGTTGAAATGTCGTTTTGGGTAAAACACAAGTTAATCAATCTAGACATGAAGGGGTAACAACACTTCTATATACAAAGGACTATTCTATTGGAAACTCTAAATCAAAGTTAATCAAGACAAACTAAAATGTTTTATTCTGTTGAAATGTCGTTTTGGGTAAAACACAAGTTAATCAATCTAGACATGAAGGGGTAACAACACTTCTATATACAAAGGACTATTCTATTGGAAACTCTAAATCAAAGTTAATCAAGACAAACTAAAATGTTTTATTCTGTTGAAATGTCGTTTTGGGTAAAACACAAGTTAATCAATCTAGACATGAAGGGGTAACAACACTTCTATATACAAAGGACTATTCTATTGGAAACTCTAAATCAAAGTTAATCAAGACAAACTAAAATGTTTTTTTCTGTTGAAATATCGTTTTGGGTAAAACACAAGTTAATCAATCTAGACATGAAGGGGTAACAACACTTCTATATACAAAGGACTATTCTATTGGAAACTCTAAATCAAAGTTAATCAAGACAAACTAAAATGTTTTATTCTGTTGAAATGTCGTTTTGGGTAAAACACAAGTTAATCAATCTAGACATGAAGGGGTAACAACACTTCTATATACAAAGGACTATTCTATTGGAAACTCTAAATCAAAGTTAATCAAGACAAACTAAAATGTTTTTTTCTGTTGAAATGTCGTTTTGGGTAAAACACAAGTTAATCAATCTAGACATAAAGGGGTAACACCACTTCTATATACAAAGGACTATTCTATTGGAAACTCTATATCAAAGTTAATCAAGACAAACTAAAATGTTTTTTTCTGTTGAAATGTCGTTTTGGGTAAAACACAAGTTAATCAATCTAGACATGAAGGGGTAACAACACTTCTATATACAAAGGACTATTCTATTGGAAACTCTAAATCAAAGTTAATCAAGACAAACTAAAATGTTTTTTTCTGTTGAAATGTCGTTTTGGGTAAAACACAAGTTAATCAATCTAGACATGAAGGGGTAACAACACTTCTATATACAAAGGACTATTCTATTGGAAACTCTAAATCAAAGTTAATCAAGACAAACTAAAATGTTTTTTTCTGTTGAAATGTCGTTTTGGGTAAAACACAAGTTAATCAATCTAGACATGAAGGGGTAACAACACTTCTATATACAAAGGACTATTCTATTGGAAACTCTAAATCAAAGTTAATCAAGACAAACTAAAATGTTTTTTTCTGTTGAAATGTCGTTTTGGGTAAAACACAAGTTAATCAATCTAGACATGAAGGGGTAACAACACTTCTATATGCAAAGGACTATTGTATTGGAAACTCTAAATCAAAGTTGATCAAGACAAACTAAAAAATCCAGCAATGAAGACAAAATATCAGCAACTTTGTTAATAAGAGGCTAAATATAACATAGGGACATTCAAACTCATAGATCGACAATAAACTAACAACGTCATTACTAAAAAAAAGAAAAAGACAAACAGACATATAACTAAAGACTATTCAACACGAACGGAACCAAAAAACTGGGGATGATCTCAGGTGCTCCGGAAGGGTCAGCAGAATCATCTTCACATGTGGCACCAATAATATGCATAGATATAGTAAAAGAAGACAAAGACATCTGCCGAGATTATGGTAAAAATAAGACAACGTTTAGCATGTTTGTTTTTGACATCAAACCGAACATCAAATCGATAAATGATAATTTGTGTAATAGATGCCTAAACACATAGTGAAAATAAGGAAACACACGATTTTGTTTCATAACAACACAAATAGGCGCGTAAACTTTATTTCTAAACATTATCTATTTTAATCAACAGATATATCAATGAATATTGATTTTAGTATACCTCATATCATGGTAACTGAACATTATTAAGGAATATTAAGCTGTTTATGCAGCTGAGGTTAATATAAAAGATATATTAAATGTTGCTTTTTTATAATTTTGAAAACATTACTCCCTGGTCATTTTTGCATCATACGGACAGAGAAATATCAATCTGAATGAACGTACCGTATAGCTGGTTATTTTCGCGGGTATACAATTTCGCAATTTTCATCGAATAAGGTGTACAAAATAATTTGGCAATTTTGTTCTATTGTGGCGGAAACAAAACTTTTATCAATACCATTGCATGTGCATTTTTAAATTGACGGAATTTATTTTGGCTATTTTGTTCTATCTGCGAAAATAAAATAAGCGAAAATAACCTGCTATCCGGTATCCATCATAAAGTTGGAAAACTTCATATAATTGAACAGATTTCAAATAAAAAATTATTTATTATATTGTCTATTTTATTATTAGATTCCAATATTACTGACTGATATCTTAATTTGTAATATATGTACAAAGTATATGATTTTTTTTTTTATCCTCCGATAAGTTTGCATGCAATGGTTTACTGTATGAAACATGTTCAAAACAGGAACAGTTACATTTCACAGATAAATTTTTTGGGCTGGTGACAGTATTCATCTATTAATCTGGAAGTTGAAAGAGCCGCACAGTTTGCTGGGTAACCTGAATATTGTTGATCCATGTTGTTCGGTTGACTACCGGTGAATTTGAAATAACTGGATGAATTTGTAATTAACCATTTCCATTCTCCTTCATTCTCACCATCAGTTGCACCAACGAAGAATTGATCGTTTGCACCTGGATCTGAAAAGAGGGTACATACACATAAATTATTTTAATCGTATCTTTTTGAATATTTCACAATTGTATGTGTTTCATAATCAATCAACATTTCAACTTCAGAAAACCACACATTTTCATACATTGTTGTGTTCCTTTACTTTGGAAAGAAGGAGGGGCTTATTTGCAATAGACTGAGTTATAAGGGTGAGCCGCACGAACATGCCACTCTTTTGCGTTGACAAAGGTGAGAAATTTAGATAATTTACGGTTGCCTGGTTATATATGTCATTATTTGTTTAATATGCACCAATACAACATTTGAAAATGCCTAAGATATTATCAAAATATTAAATTACAAAAATACTGAACTTCGAGAAAAATTCAAAACGATAAATTCATTATCAAATGGCAAAAATGAAAAGCCGAAACCCATCAAACAACTTTCATATTCCTTACTTGGAACATGCATTGTCTTATGTAGAATATGGTGGATTATACCTGGTTTAATAGCTAGCTAAACCTCTCACTTGTATAACAGTCGTATGAAATTCCTTTTATATTGACAACGATCGTTGAACAAAACAAACAGATATAGTAGGTAAAAGTGTGGTAAAGCAATCATCTTTGTGTTATCATCTCAATCACTATAAAAATCACCATAAAAACAAACAGATACTTATATAAAAATAATGAGGGAAAACTTTATTTTTTCTCTGCTTGAATTACCGTAATGATGCTAAATACCTGTTTATATTCATGAAAAATCTAACGTAGGAATGCAGGGTTTACGTGATAAATGTTCGATACATATGACAAGCATCGGCTACATGATGCCTAAATAAAGGCAACAGTAGCATACCGCTGTTCAAAATTCATACATCGATTGAGAAAAAAACAAATCCTGTTTACAAACTAAAACTGAGAGACACACATCAAATAACAGAGGAGAACTACAACACAACAGAAACACAACACTAAAATTTAACACACACAGAAACGAAATATGGTATAACAATAGCAATTTTCCTGACTTGGTACCTAAGCATCTGAACACAAATTAAAAGGTTTGAAGTGTTTTGTAGTTTTCTTTGTACTTTGTTTATTGCTAGACACATCTTTTTTTCAATCCTTTTATTTGTTTACCAACAGTTAACAACCACAAAGACAAACAACAGTCTGTCCATAAAACACTGCACATGGAAGTGAATGTTAAACAGAACTACATAGATAAACTTTAATTCAATTAGTTATTAATTTTGAATTTGCATGTTTTAAATTTATCATAACTAGAGTTAAGGCACTTTACTGATCAAACTGAAGATACCTGTATTTCTATTGCATAAATTTAGTTCTGTTTTCTTCTACCTATTACTTCTGTATATTTGATGAAAATATATATTTGCTAGTAGATGGATTAGGGGATAATATAGTCATATCTATTTAAATGAATTTAAATACTGTTGTGCATAGGATAGATATAAAATGCAATACACATAATTTTAATTTTACTTCTTTTAATAGCTGCAAATATTACAGTCAAATAATCCAATAGAACGTAATATTATTGTAGCATAATCTTACAGTAGAGGTCAAAGAAGTAACCCATGTCTTCGTGTTTCTTCTCTGTATCCAAGACAAGTAGGTTACTATTTCTCCTCTCGCAGTAGTCTTTCGCATCATACCAAGTCAACAGTATTGTGCTCATCATCAGACATAGACCATCATAGTAAACAAAACCATCGCCATGACACTCTGTAAATTAAACATGTCAAAATTCAATATTTCAGATTTATAAATATTCAAACATTTGTTAATATTTGACCCACGTGGTCTTGTGTGCCATATATTTTTTCTCTATATTATTGGTCGCCAGATGATATTGCACATAGAGACTAGATAGAAAAAGATACAGGCGAAAGAAATCGAGGGACATTCAAACCTATAAGTCGATAACAAAAACTGCAAATGCCTTGAGTCAAAAAGAAAAAACAAAACAAATAAAAGTACATAAAAAAACCTCACAAAAAACCCGAAGACTAACACGAACCCCACCAATAACGGGATGAATTCAGGTTTTCCGGAAGCGTAGTCAGATAATGCTTGATATGTGGTGTTGATTATGAGAGTACATACCCGTTTTTAAGTCTAATGGGACAATATTAGTGTTACAACATAAGGAACACATCCGCTATCTTCTGTCAAACGAATATTTCATAGAAGTCAACCAACTCGTGATGGCCTCCGTATAATTTACGAAGGGATGATTTCAACTTCACCATTTGAAACTCTTGGTTTATTAGCTTCGTTGTGAGCAGCAACCCTCATCAAGAAAATCATGATAGGAAATAAAAGCCCTGGAATATCGTATCGATGACGTTAAAAATAATTTCATATTGATACGATGGAAATCTTCAAGATTTTGCCGAATTGACTGTCTGAAACCGTTGATTGTTTAATTTTCTCTGATGTATCAGAAGATAATGGGGGGGGGGGGGGGGGGGGGGGGTGATTAGGCGACCCAGTTTGCATGAGATTCATTCCCTTTGATTTACATTTCACAATTTTTGAGTCGGCTTTTCATATAAAATATGACAAAGCCTTAAACGATTGAGGTAGCAAATTTAAATGTAAGGCTATGCAATATCAAATAAAAGAATAACAAAAAAAGTAATTCGTAAAATTAATCGGCTTACAACTGATACAAATACACGTAAAATGATTTTGTTTACTTGAAATCATAAATATTTTGTCTTTGTGCTAAGTTATTTTATGTTTTTAAGGTTAACAATACCAATCAAAATACTTGAAATTGATTTGTCAAATTAATTACCACGATAATCATTTTCGAATTAAACAAAAATGTATTAAATAAAAGCTTTCAATACTCATAGATATCAAATCTATTACGAATGAAAGAAAGATCAAATTAACTGGTTACCGTTTATTGGTATTCGATATTTCGTTGTTACGCCGGTTTACCGATTAATCAATTTAACCGTTTGTAACACTGATTTGTTATCGTTCTAAAATCGTCAATTTTTCTGTATTGGTGATCACATCATCGCAAGTTACCAAATAACATTATCAAGTTCAAATAATTAAACATCTAGTATTAAATGATTTCCTCTCAAAGGTTTTTGTTAAACATATGACTAAAGTAAGAAAGAAATAGAGGAACATTGATAATGAATCCAAAATATTGTAGAGACAGACTCTTCAAACAGCAAAACAGCATATTTTAACAATCCTACCGAGTGATGGCCTGTGGACAATGTTAATGTTCGGTTTGTGTCTTTTTTTTTATTATATCGAAGCGATCCTCCCGGAAACTGATATTAATATCGTGACTAAAAGAAAGTGATACACACGAAGATTGTTGCGTTAAGTCTTACATGGAAACAGTCAACAAATATGAAAAAAAGAGTATGTGGTATGATTGCCAATGCGACAACTCTGCAAAAGAAACCAAAAATGACACAAAAATTATAGGTCAACGTACGGCCTTCAACAATGCACAAAGCCGATAACGCATATTCAGCTAAAAAAGGCTCCGAAATGACAATATAAAACTATTCAAACGAGAAAACTAACGGCATTTTTTATTTACAAAAAATGAGCGAAAAACAAATATGTAACACATAAACAAACGACAACAACAGCATTACAGGCTCCTGACTTGGGACAGGCACATACATAAATAATGTGGCGGGTTAAACATGTTAGCGGGATCCCAACCCTGCCCTAACCTGGTACAATGGTGTAACCGTACAACATAAGAATGAACTATCAAAATCTGTTGAAAAGGGCTTTACTCATTCTTCTGCATTGTCTTCCTCAAGGAGTTACATTTGGTTTGAATCGTCTTTCACAATATGGATCTAAATCTTTTCTATGAATAGAATGAATAAGTATAATGCCCAAACTTATTCAAACATATTAAAATAATTTTATTTTGGATGTAACGAGTCTTCATATTGACTGAAGTTGTTTAGTTTATCAGCGCATAGACATAATTAAGGCATGTGACCGTGACGTCATCAACGATTTTTCATGGTTTTCTCCGGTTTGAAATGAAATTTAGAATTAAATTATAAAAAATAACTATAACATTTTATCTGTCTATTCGAAATAACATTAAAAATGTTGTGCACACATTAAAATAACCGGCTACGCGTTTCATAGACAGAAAAAATATAATTACAGTCTTACCTTATATGGGAAAACGCACATATTCAAATTTGGTAAAATGATAAGACAAAGATATTCAAACGCAAAGAAACGGACAAATGCAAATATTGTAAATAATGACATTTATATTTTCATTCCGTTTTCTGTGCGGAAAGAGTGTATAAGAAAACAGAAAACTTCGTAGAACATTTCAAAGAAATTAATTCAAAGTATAAAGACAATCCTTGACCAACTGTGTACATGAAGGCCAAAGCATAACAACGGATTTCAGACGAAAGATCTATATATCCCACGCTTATTTCTTAATACAAGGAAGTGTATGAGATACAAAAATGTGGAAAGGAATACACCCGCAAATTGGAAAATGATTGATATAGGTTGTAATATCTGGTTTCCCAATCACCTATAAAAAAGATATGTTTAAACTAAGAGATCAAAACATTAAACTCGTTACAATCGAATCAAAATGCAATGTTTGTTAAGGAAGCAATAATTAACAATATATTGTTATATAATATAAACAACCTTCGTGAGAGTTACGCAGGTGACTCTATTAATCACTAGAAAATTGATTACCCCATTTTATCTGCTATGCTGAGTAATGGGATCAAAAGATTAGTAATCCGCAACACTCACCGCTTCTATTTTCCCTTGATATAACTATTTTTTTGGTAATTGTGTGGTTTCTTTTTTAAAGAAACATACATGCATGAGTTTAATTATACTCTTATTAATATAAGTTAAATTACTGGAATTAAACATGTACATAATTGAAGCCGCTGCGACGAAAACTGTTTATAACAATACAAAAGATGTGATATGATTTCCAATGAGACAACACTCTTCAAGAAACCAAATGACACTGCAATAAACAAGTAATGCCGCTTCAGGGCAGCAATCGCACCCATAAAGTGGAAAGGGAATAATATAAGTTGCAATAACTTGTTTCCCAATCCACTATAAATAAACATGTTTGAATTAAACTAAATAATAACTATAGATCGCCGTAGGTCCATCGACAATAAGTAAAACCAATATAGCATAGTCCGTAAAAGGCACCGAAATGACAAATGTAAACAATTCAAGCGTGAAAAGTAAAACCCTGATTTATTTTCAAATTAATGAAAAAAAATCAAAATATGATCTACAGTAACATACGACAACACCTTTATTACTGACTCGTAACTAAAGACAGGTACATATACAATGTAGCGTGGTTAAAATAGTTTAAAGGCGCCAACCAATCTTTTTAAACAGTGGTGTTACTTTCTTTTTTTGACAAAAAAATTTTTGATCTACTGTCAGCACTTGCTTTACGATATATATGCAACTGTACTTTTTTAAAATTATTTACCTAAATTTGACCTTGATTCTGTTACATGTAAATCACAAATTCAAAAGAGCACGACTTAAAATCAAGTTTCTAAATCGCAAATAAATACTACAGAAAGGGAGGGACGCGTATATTCAAACGCAAATAAAAAGAGACAGACTCGTGTAATGAAAGACTGAGAAAAGGGAGAGACGCAATATGTTTTTGAAGATAATTGAGAGTTGTTTTGAAATGAGTGACAACCGATGTGAAATTTTGTAGAAATATGTAAAGACAAGTATTATATATGCAGTTCAGTTTAAAAACCAAGCTTACCGTTTACTGGTTGTTTCACAAACACCTTAACCAAAGCATTTGTCGAAGAATCTGCTGTTATTGATGATAATCCGTAACATGTTTCTTGATAAAAGTAGAATGCCTTACAGTACAGGTTAATCTTGCAGAGTAAGGCACATTTTGCCAAGTTATTACTTGCTTGTGTATATAGAACGTCTGTGATTGAGGAAGCCTTCCACAGGATAGAATCAGGCAATTGTTGAAAAAATTCCCAATCTTGTGAACAATCTGCAAGAAAGAATTGTTTAAAATTTTATTGAGAATGTGCATCGTTACTATCTTGTAATAGCTTACTGGAGTAGATAATCATTTTACTCGAAGTTAAAAATCCATTGTACTTATTTGTTGATTTTTAAGTCTTTATACGATAATTGTACTTGAAAGTTTTATAATCATGAAGCCAGGTCGTCACAAAAGATATGTAAGCACTATTTGAAAATTCATCCCTCTCAGGATCAACTAAGTCTGAATAGAAACTTATGTAAAGCTACTTTATGTCTGAAATGATGTGCAAAAAACACAATACCATTCACATCAAAGTTTTAATATGGCAAGTATAAAAAAAAACTGATTTTGTCAAATGCATTGCTTGGATATATTCATTCCAATGAGTTTACAATATATTATAATTGAAGTTAGAATACCTATTAAAAACACAGTACAAGGCGACACCATTCCGAACATATGCTTGTCCTAAAATCGTGTTTTCGTAACCACAAATATTATTTTCATTTCTTTTTTCAAAAATTTTAAAATTACTTTATGCTAAGGAAGCTAAAATAAAACTCGATGCTAAACGGTTTTTATACCCTCTGAATATGTTAATATGATGATAATAGATATAGGAAGATGTGGTGTGAGTGCCAATGAGACAACTCTCCATCCAAATAACAAATTTATAAAAGTAAATCATTATAGGTCATGATCAATGTACGGCCTTCAACACGGAGCCTTGGCTCACACCGGCTACTGTACATCAGATTCCTGACTTAGGAAACATTTGCAGCAGGATTAAACGTTTTAATAGTACCAAACCTTCTTCACTTTTCTGAAACAATAGCATAACATCACAACATAGAAAACCACACGATAAAATAACAATTGGCTTAACTTAATCAAAAACGTAAATTAACACCTATGAACGAATAAATTTGATCTGTGATACCTGAACGCCAATGCACAGTTAATAAAATATTAGGGACAAACATACAAGGTCAAAAAGCAAACAAAAAAGTCCAAACAAAGCCAAAAATAGCATGTTTGTATAAATACGAAAACTATCAATGATACTTTTTTTTCTCCAAATTAATCGTAAATAGTATTGATTTTAAAGCTTAAAATGTTTTTAAATTCGAGTAGCACTGGTTTTAGTTTCACATATCATCGTTGCTTAAACTACAGCGAACCATTACTTATAAGGTCTCGAAAGTCCTATAAAGTCCACAAAATTATGAAATCTGGAAAAAATATTTAATTTTAAAACAAGATTCAGCGGTCAGATTGTCCATGGACTTTCTGTCATTTTATACTTCAAATTCAAATATAGTTTTAAAAAAATGGTATATATAAAAAGTAAGTTATAAAAACCGATGATATTTTTATTTCACTTAAAAAAATGAATATCTGAAATTAAATACGAAAAAACATCAACCCAGCAATTAGACTAAAAAAATCTGTCATCGATATAATCACTTGAAATCACATCACTTGTAAATAAAAGGTGTTATTTGATATATGTATGGATTCATTTTGTTTTTTTTAAAGAAGGTTCAAATAAACCTTATCATATCCCCTTATATTTGATAATATCCCATTATTACATCGCATTTTTCATTTCAGCTGTATTAACAGCCAAAGGTTTAATATAGGCCCAAGTGCCGAAAAATGGCATGTGATCTATAATTTTACGGACGCAATCTCGAGATGGTTGACCGTTATGGAACAACCGTTTCACAGATGATAACGGATATATTCCTTACGTCGTAACTACAGTCCCCTTCTCTTTCATGAATGTGACCTACAGAATTAGACAATTTACCGGATTTGTTAAAACATGCGCAACACGACGGGTGCCACATGTGGAGCAGGATCTGCTTACCTTTCCTGTGCATCTAAGATAACCTCTAGTTTTTGGTGGGGTTCGTGTTGCTTATTCTTTAATATTGTGTCAAGTGTACTATTGTTTGTCTGTTTGTCTTTTTCATTTTTAGCCGTGGCGTTGTCAGTTTATTTTCGATTTATGAGTTTGACTTTCCGTCTGGTAATTTTTTTTTTTTTATATCATATGCTTCAACAAGGGATAATAAATAACAGTTCAATATCCTTTAATGTCGTTATCGAGTAAACGTTACGGTAGAAGTTCAAAAATTGCAAAGTTTACGAACATCGGACGACAAATGTAATTCATACAATATGAAATATGTCTACCATATGCGTCAACACAGTCGAAAAACAACAATCTATATGTTAGTTTTATACTAAAGTTAAGGATGTTAGCTACTCTATTAAAAAATAACAAGCCTTTTTAAAGACTGTTATGAATTGATAGTATATAGATAAAAAAAACTAAAAAAGTAGAAAAAAATGGAGGGTCTGTGTGCTCGTTTTCGAGATATAAGCCATTGAAAATTTGGCGGGAAATAATTATCTCTAGATTTTTCATACGTTTAACATTGGCATCTTATTTGTATCAAAAACTATGAAAAAATAACAAGAATTTTATAAAATTTAGAAATATGGCTTTTTAAATTTTATGTAATAAAATTATGAAAAGAAAAGTAGGGGTTAGTGGGCAAAAAGTTTTAAGGACAATACATGGATAAAACCAGAGGATTCCGGAAATCTTGCAAAAAATCCAAAAATAGAGAAGCAAACATCCTTAAATAAATCAACAAAACATTATGGACACATTCAACATTTGTGAAGTAACTTTCCAATTTTTTGCTTGAAACTTTGAAAAATCCATTTATTATTAAAAACAATTGTTTATTCACTTAACTTTCCTAATAGTTGTTTATAACCATATTTTGTTGTGTTTTTCACGTCTACAAACGTACCATTGATTTTATTGTCATAAAACGATCGTTAGCGTACGTTTGAACGTTAACCAAACTTAACGCTAAAATTCTGTTTCATAAAACAAACGTACTTTGCGATGATCGTACATTGCATGCAAATCGCGAACGTTATTAGCGTGTACTGTGGATTCATTTATTTTCGTGGGTATCAATTTTCGTGGATTGAGGGAAACTTGCATGTTCGTGGATATTTAAATTCGTGGTTTTGGCAAAGTCTGCATACAATCCTTTAGAACATTTGTATTTCGTTAAACATTTAAATTCGTGGTTTCCCTGTACCCACGAAATCCACGAAAATTGGTATCCAACGAATATTAATGAATCCACAGTACTTGAACCTAACGCAGATTAATCGCAGCGTCTGCAAAGATGGCCGTTGCATTACTTATACTCAGACACAACGAACGCAGGGCACTGCGGAGGAAATGAGTCTTCAGAGATAGGCCCAATATTATGGACAATTTAAATGATATTGAACTTATTTCCAGATACCGTTTAGAAAGACGTAGTTTTTTTGACTTAGTAGATGTGCTTGCCCCTCATTTAAAGAGGCCAACACTTAGAAACTTCGCCATCCCCCCTTTGCATCAAGTTTTGACAACTTTAAGGTACTATGCAAAGGGGGATTTCCTGTCCGAGATAGGAGACATCCATGGAATAAGCCGTTCTTCTGTTAGCAGAATAATATCCTCAGTTACAATTTCTTCGGTTTCCACACTTATGTACGAAATAAAATTCCCACTTGACCAGCCTTTTTTGAGAGAAATCAAGCAGGATTTTCATACTATGTCTGGTATGCCAAATGTTGTTGGAGCAGTTCACGGAACGTTGATTCCCATAATAAGACCAAACAGCTGAGAGCCATGCGATAACGTTACGGAAAGGCATGTGATAATAGTTTGAGGCATGTGATAATTGTTTTTTTTTTTATCATATACTGATAGAAAATAATAGTATAATAGTACCCCATGATAAAACTAATTTATACATCTTCCGATTTCAAATGTTTGGCTTTGAGCGTTACTGATGAAGGTAAATCCAGAAAAGCGCTTCGGAAATTATTAAGCGTGTTGTTTTCAATTTTGTACGTATAATATTCATTAAATTTTAAGAATTGTCTTAACCTTGTAATATGACTTTTGTTATGAACTGCTTTCGGTTATTATTACATGCCTTTCTGTAAAATTTAGCCCATGGTCAAAATCATCCATCGAGCATTTCGGCTCTCGGTTTGATATAATGGCCCAGGGCTGACAAGGGTGTTTGATATGAAAAATGCCATGTTATAATCTAATTTTGGATGTAACGCGTCTTTTGATTGGCTGACGTTATTTTGTTTTCACCCCAAAGACATAATTTAGTCATGTGACTGTGACGTCATCAACGTTTTTTGATGGTTTTCTACGGTTTAAAATGGAATTTAGAATTAAATTATAAGAAATGACTGTAATATTTTTTCTGTCTATTCGAAATAACATAAAAAATGTGGTGCACACTGTTAAATAACCCGCTACGCGCGTTATTCAGTGTGCACCACATCTTTTATGTTATTTCTTCATAGACATAAAATATTACAGTCATTCCTTAAATAATCTATGTTTATCAGCCCACTAAAAACTATTTTGGAGAATATGGAATTCACGTCAATTCATTGCTATAATCATACTGTGAAATTAATGAGTTATTTACTCCAAGAATATGGTAAATTATATATAAAAACATACCTAGTATTGTAATAGTACATATAAATAATAACATCCGTATTAGAAACATGACTCGAGGAAATCCTGATAATTCAAAGAATTTTAAACTGTATTAATTTTGATTAAGTTAATACCGATCCCATTTTGAACAATATTAAACATGATTAATAACGACCAATCGAGCATTCGATTTGTTTGTCTATTCAGAACTAAAATGCATCTTAATTGAAAACTCCAATTAGTATAACTCAAATGTGAAATAAATATTTAAATCAAAAATATAATGTTACGTTTAACTACGGATAATATTTCTCCTTATAATACAAGGTAGCAGCAATTGTCATATTGAATATTTGGATATGGAATAATTGATCTTTTTATTGAAGTGCATAATAAAGCCAATGAGACAAACATTAGAAAATAAGCATTAGATTCTGTGTCCTTTACAGGATATTGAATTTTTTAACTTTAAAACATTAAATTTTTTTTTGTTTATCTACAAAGGCATCATCGATCATTGCTAGAACAATGTTCAATGTTTTAAAAACCAATCTAACCAAATTGAATGGTTTCAATACAAATTATTAAAACGTTTTATTATCATTAAAAAAGATAATTATACAGCTATAGATATACCTTTCTTTATCCAGTCGATATCTTTACAAATGCCTCTGTTAATTGTTGATTTCGAATCATCAGAAGCGTTTTACAGAGATCGAATAAATATAGATTTGTTTCTTTGACACATTAACAATTTTTTGCTTTATGGACGAAAGTCTAATACTTTGTTGTTCTTCTATATAAAAGTAATTGCTGTTATGATAAACTAAAAGAATCACATCATCTATACTCATATTGTGATGAACTGATATATATATATATATATATATATATATATATATATATATATATACATACAAACAATGTATATGTTTTTTCGTGTTTTGTAAATGAAATTAAATATGTGATACTTCGACAGATTCCTTGTATGAAAAGAAATGCAAAATCCGGTAAATATATTGTATCTTCAGGTATGACGTAAATGAGTAAAAAAAAAACCGCATGTATAAGGATATCCTTTTTTAGCCCTTTGATATACATTTTATCTTAATCAATTGATGACAAATGGTTTGAATGTTCGTCTCTTATTGTTAAATTTCCTTTCCTTGATTATGCATTGCCATTATTTCGTTCTTGTTTAGTGAGTATGCATATCTCCGTCGGTTCAGAGTTCAAAATTCGATACGCAACAATTAAAACATGGAGATAAGTACTTCTAAATATTGGGTACATTGAATGAAATGTTTCTTTTAAAGTCAATTGTTCGATATATAAGAAAATAATCGACAACTTGAAAATATATGATCTGAAACGGGCAGATTGTTTGGTTTACGTATTGACCAGGATCTGAATCTTCCACAATGCCACGTGCTAATATGGGAGCCATTTTCACATTTTTGTTGCCCAGTCATATATCTTTCAAGCTTATTTCCAAACGGTAAACGTTTTATGTTTTAAGGTTTTTATAAGATTTTGGAATTAATTGAATCGTTGAATTTCAGACCGCATCTGTGTGTGTACCATTACAGCTTTGTTTTTCCTGACTTCTTCTTAAAGCTGTCATTCTAATTCAACTTTCTTAAAGATAGACTTCATTTACACAGGTGCGTTTCTGACAAAAAAAGGTTTCAACTTATTTTAAGGAGAACAACTAAAAAAACACTTTTGAAGTATGAAGTACCACGAACGGAATTTCATTTTGTATTTGCTAAACCCTTATAAATCTTTGTTTTAAAAAATCAGTTTTTAATTGGTTGTGTTTTGAAATGATTGAAAACTCCAACACCAGACAATTTATCTTGGCTATTGGGCTGTTATGGAATCTAGATTCAGCGGCTTAATTTGAAAGCAAATGTTTATAGTTAGTTTTTATCGTTTAGATAGTTTTACATTTGTCATTTCGGGACTATGCGGTATGGGCTTTTTAATTGTTGAGGACAAATGGTGACCAAAAGTTGTTAGTTTTTGTGTCATTTTTTTTCTTGTGAAACATTGTATTATTGGCAATCATACCCCATTTTCTTTTTCTTTTTAATATATATATTCATAAAATAATTAGTAAAATAAGTAACAAGTTAACAGTTCCAGTTCAATATATATACACGGTTAATTGTAGTTCTTGAGTTATGTAAATGCAGAACGTTTTGGTCAGAGGTAAGTGTTGCTGATGAGTTATTGAAAGTTGAAATCATAAGGTCATTTATAGATTCAAGTTGAAAGCTTCGCATGCTTCAGTAGTCCATCTTCGTCAATATCAGACAAAAGACCAAGACTATGCCAAAACCCTTCTAGTTACGATAGTAACCTTAACTTCAATATGATTGTGAAACATGTCATGCGATGCATTCATTCACTCAAACCTGGTTTATCTATATGCCAAAAGTGACAGTAATATTTTTTTTTTTGGAAAATGCTTTCTCTAACGGTTTTGTATGAATGCTGCTTCATAAATAAAAAAAAAAAAACCAGACCAGTTGATAACTATTTACACCACTGGGTCGATGCTACTGCTGATGGACGTTTTGTCCCCGAAGGTATCACAAGACCATTATTCAGCATTTTGGTGTTGACATTAATATCAATTATATGGTCATTTAAATAAATTTCCTGTTGAAAAAAAATTAATTTAAAAAAAACTTTCTTATCCCAGGAAAATATTACCTTAGCCGTATTTGGCACAACTTTTTTGGAATTTCGGGTACTCAATGCTCTTCAATTTTGTACTTGTTTATCTTTATCACTATTTTGATCTCAGCGTAACTGATGAGTCTTATGTAGACTTCCACTCTAGAAAAAGAACAGTAGGAACTTTAAAAAATAGATAGCTGTACATCTAGACGACCCCGTCCTATATTGCTCTTTTAAAGGATTTTGATGTAGTTTCAATAGCAGTAGACTAGTTGAATTTGACTGGATATTTTAGTCAATATCGTTTTACATTCTTAACCATTAAAAAAGAAAAAGATAGATTGGGATGTTATAGAATTACAATGACATAATTTTAGTCATTAACAAAATCAAGATAAAGAAGTGTTTTACAAGTTTATATCTAACTGAAGCGTTCTGTCAATAGACTCGTTAATGATCAATCGGGAATTTTTGAAATGTTGAATGAGTTGTAATAATTTGTATACAGTACATGAAAAAACAAAACGTGTTAGCAAATGTTTATTGGAAACCGATCACGAATCAATTTAATATTTTTGAAGCATACTATGTTATTCAGTACAATACAAAATGACAAACCGTTAGGAACATTGTAAATATCCTTTCAACTCCGATTCACGGTCTTTGAAATGGTTTGAATTATATCACATTTTCGGAAGCCTTTTATAGCCGATTATTCGGGACAGAAGTTTTTCAGTTCAGTAGTTGTCATTAGTTCATGTACATGATGTATATCACATTTTTTGGTAAATTGTTTTGTTTAGAATTAGATTAAAAAGATAAGTCTGAAAGTTTCTCGTTTAAATTGTTTAGATTTTTATATCATTCGCAATCCTGACATAGCTCCTTGCTTTTTTTAATTAGGTATTGAATTGCCTTATTCTTAATCGATTTACCCTTTTCCTGACCTGTTGAGTATTTCTATTCAAACTAATGTGGGATTTGTTTGATCTCAGTTCTTAATTGGTCAAATTTCGATCATAACGTCATATTTTTTGGCTTCCGCTTAAATTCTTAAAGTCACGAAAAAAGACGCTTGCTGTCGCATAGAAAAGAACACATCTTTTTGCGGGAACGTTATGTTATATAGTTCCACAATGTATCAGGTCTATTAAACATAGTTTAAGTGATAAACATACTAAAGCAGTATAAACATTGAACGACAAAATGTGACGTTTTCATTTTTATGACGACACGCGAGGCAATGAATGTATATTTAAATTTGATAGATCCTTTGTTTGTGATTTTTTGTAAATGATTGTTTGATTTGAGATAGTAACACAGTGATGACTGCTGTACCCATATTTTGACTATTTTATTTATAATGTATGATTTGTTCACGCATCGTTGTTGATATAACGGAATTTGATGCGACTGTCGTACAAGTGAGAGGTTTAGCGCTATAAAACCAGGTTAAATCCACCATTTTCTACATTTGAAAATGCATGTACCAAGTCAGGAATATGACAGTTGTTGTCCATTCGTTTGATGTGATTTGTCATTTAATTTTGCAATTTGATTAGGTACTTTCCGATAGAATTTTCCCGGAGTTCAGTATTTTTGTGATTTTACTTCTTTCGAATTACAAATGTATATATAAGATGTCAGTTTAGTATTTGGTACGCCAAAATAGCTTCTACACGACTCAACTGGGATCAAAACAGTTGGGCAGCTAATCAAACTGTTCCCTAAAACAGTTTAATTGAACCTGTTTACACAATTCCATAATTCGTATCCAAATCTCAGAACATTCACATGAATCCAATCCTTCATAAATCTTGAGTTTTCTTTGGTTTTGTTGTATTTTTTTATTGTGATTCGTTTTTCCCAATCTTACGTTTTTTGTTGAGAGTTTTATAATCATCATTTTCCCTCGGTTTAAGTTTGCTACCCCGATTTTGTTTTTTGTCCATGGATTTATGAGTTTTGAACAGCGGTATACTACTGTTGCCTTTATTTATAGACTGATATTTGCCTGATCTTTATTGTTGGTCTCGCTAGGGCTGTATCTGTTCCTAAACTGTCGTGTCATTCGAGCGTTGAATTTTTTCTTCGATCTACGAAGGTATGCTCATTTGTATATATGTTTAAGATTTATTTATGGAGTAAACGAATTCAATATTTGAAATATTGCCTTTTTGTTTTGATGTGTCTATGCCAAATTTTTGCAGTGACAGTGACTACTGACACTAGATTTATGAGATGACAGCAAAATCCTAATTTAACGAGAGTATATCATTAGCAAAGTACTCCGGCATTCAGTGTTCCTAAATGGACACTAATTTTCAAAATGTGCATACTTATTTATTTACAACCACTGGGTCGATGCCACTACCGGTAAAGTTTTAATTTCCCTAGGGTATCTTCAAGGCTCTTCGACTTTGTATTTTATTTGGCCATTTTAACTGTTTTGAATTCGAGCGTCACTGATGAGTCTTTTTTGGACGAAACGTTAAATTTAATCCCGGTATCTATGATGAGTTTATATACAGTGTAGTAATAATATACATTAGTTAGGTACTCTCACTTGTATTAAAAGATAAAACAAAGTACATTTGTTATTTATAGAACAGAACAGAAATGACCATTTTTCGTCATACAAAGGATGTTTAAGACATAAACACCTTAAAATTTTATGACAAACACTGCCTAGTAATAAATAACGACCTCCAGCTAATGGCAATTTTGTTCCTTTCTAATTTGTTTTTTTTTTAAGCATGGGGAAAAACTTTTGACAACATTGCATAAGTCTCAATCATGGTGATATCGAGGATGAGTCAAAATTAGTTAAAATGTCGGAAATATGACTGTATAAGAAATTGTATATTGAATATTATTATACAAATGCATATTTATTTAACTTAGTTCAATTATTGTCAACAATGAATGTATTGGAATTGTCTTATTTAGGAACATATTTGAAATACGCCACAGATATAATATATGTTCATGACAATCCTCTGAATGATTTATTACATGTAGTCCTGCATCCGATTGTATCTAAAATGTTCTGTTATGATACACATGTAAATAGAATAATACATGGCAAAATCCGTATAGCATGCTGTATCACCACGAGAAAAATCAGTCCATAGGGCCGAAGCTGTAGGTGGCAGTTTCAATAGAATCAGATTTATGGGATATCCTTTTTTTCAAATCGTCCGAAATTATAATCTAAAAAAGAACATTATGATTTTCCTGTATTTTTCCAGCTGACTTGTTTTTTTTTTTATAGACTTCCTTATTTGCTTAATATCAACATCGTAATGTCCCTATAAAATTATTACATTCTCAATATACGTTAAAGATCATGTACCATGATCATTTTAATTTTTTGACGAGGTGAACAGCAAGAAAAATATTTCTATTTTAACTAAATTAAAAAAACAAATCCTTTGCCAGGAAATACAGAATATGTCAAACGTTGAAGTCATTCCAATCAGTCGGATAGAGTATTTTTTGGCAAATACCACGGCAGAGAGGGTAAAAATGGCATATCATTTTTGCAAATACCCCGGCATCGTTAAAAAATGAACGATATTCATTTGATAACAGTAAATTGGTGAAAAATACACTGGCTATCAACCAATCAAAACCCAGGATTCTCACATAAGGTGTAATTAAACTCATGATTGAAGCTGTAGGTTGCAGTTGATGCAACGATTGCATGAAAATACGAAGTTATTTGTTATTAAATTTTACGGTTACAAAATATATATTGTTTTTTCATAAATTAAGGATGTATCACCCTCCTGCAAAGCTCTGATTCCTTGCCCATCTTTGGCTATACTTTTTGAACTTTTTTGGACTTTAGATGCTCATCTTTTAAATAAGCTTTTGATTTTCAAAATGTTGGCCTCGACCATCACTGAAGAGTTCTATTGCCCCAAATGTTGTATTTGAAATAGTTTTCATGACCTATATCAAATTAAAAAGGTCTGCTTTCAAATTTTTAAATATTTAATTAAATGATGTAAATTTAAATTCAATATGGCCGCCGTAAAAACAGCCTCAAAAATAGGTTGGCTACCCCTCTAATACGCTCGAGTACACCATAAAGAACGTATATGACAAATTTTATGCTTGTATCACCATTTTCATGATTTTGTCAAATTTCGGTACTAAGCTGGGGCACTACATCTGGTGCAGAAAAATCGGTATTTAATATTAAAAAACATATTGTATAGCAATATAATATTTCCCACAGAAAGTAACCAAAACCTAGCGTGCAATACATTGTAATATTGCACTAGTGCAATATATCTTCAAAATTCATGACGTCATCAACGAAAAAATCTTAGTTTAAAACTTATTTTACTTTCAAATATTATATTGCTATACAATAAAAATTCTACTCGGGACATTATTGCACAATATTCATGCAATAACCCTATATTATTGTATAGCAATATAATATTTCCCACAGAACGTAACCAAAAGTAAGCGTGCAATACATTCTAATATTGCACTAGTGCAATAAATCTTTAAAATGCATGACGTCATCAACGTTTAAATCTTAATTTAAACCAATTTTAAAAATTCGTAGAACATATATTGCACTCGCAAGCTCGTGCAATATAAAATTCTACTCGGGACAATATTCCCCAATATTCGTGCAATAATCCTATATTATTGCATAGCAATATAATATTTCCCACAGAAATTAATTAAAGGTTAGCGTGCAATGAATTCTAATATTGCACTAGTGCAATAAATCTTCAAAATTCATGACGTCATCAACGACAAAATCTTAGTTTAAACCAATTTTTACTTTCAAATATTATATTGCTATATTGCATAAATATTTGGGAATATTATACGTCTCTCGATTGTGTACATAGCTACTTACTATATGGTATGCGTTTTGCCCATTTTTGAAGGCCGTACACTGACATATAGTTGATAATTTATTACGTCGGTTGGGATCTTCTCATTATCTATTTTATACTTTTTATCTTAACTTCGTAGTTCAACAGGCCAATTCTTACATTGCATACAGATTAAATAGAAAATACGCAAATAGCTATGTCAGATGGGAAAAAGGTAACTCCCACTTTTAAAATATGAAGTAGACCTTTCCACATGCAAAGTCAGAATGAGGATCAAAGTATTTAAAAAAAATTATACATCAAATCACAAGTTGACATGGATTGCGTATTGTAAATAAAGTCTTAATCTGTTAAGTAACTTTTTCATGCATTTCTGATTAAATAGTTATTGGCATCAATTAGTTCAAAAGATTGTAAATCATTAAAAAATGCAAATTCCCATTCCTATTAATTAGATTGAAATGAATTGACAGCATTTATCATATAGCTTGAATATAAATTGATATCTTAATTGTGTTAACAGGTATTACATCATCGATAATTGATAAAGAGAAGATCAAAGTTTAATTGAACAGATTATTACTTGACCAAGAACATGAAGAACACAGATCATTATTTGGAAAAAATAAAACATTGACTAGAAAGGTAAACACAGAAACTGATGCAATACACAATTGTTTTTTCTAATATTTCTATTAATAGAACCCCCTCTCTATCTCTCTCGATAGATCTATCTCTCTCGATAGATCTATCGATCGATCGATCGATGTATTGTTGATAACTGTTCAACTCCCGAGGAGGCTCGCTGGGCGTAATACATTTGTAGATATTTTACTTTAAATTTAACTGCCGAGAGTGGATAGATATCGTATTATATCAAAAATATGCAGACAAATTTTATTTTTGCCTTTCGAATGATCCTCAAAAAGATGTGTTCTTTCGTTGTGACATCATCAGCCATGGTCGCCTTTGGCATAACGTCACAATAAGAAATTCAGAGGAAAACAAGAAATTTCGACGTCATAATCGAATTTTGACCAAGGGAAGAAATGATATCAAACGGACCGTACGTTGATTAAATAAGAATAATCAACAGGTCAATAAAAGGATAAATCGGTATTTATCAGTATAAAGTATACGACCTTAAGGATGTGTCAAATGTTCAGACTCCTCGGAGTTTTTCCATACGATACAAGGGAAAATATTTTGCCCCATAACACTTATTTATCTTTTGACATAATACTTAATAGGCCATAAAAGGTCATTTAACAAAATTTCAGCAGATTCTTGATTTTCTTTCTTTTGATTTGAGACCCAAATAATACCTAGGCATATATAAGGTAAAAGTCCGAGTCAGCCTTCTCCTGCCATATTTGATAAATCAAATATCTCGAAAAGGAGCTCAATAACCTATCAATATTTTTAGCTTATGTTGATCCGTAACTAATACTCTTCCAGCTTAAAGTGTCAATTTTGAATTATTGATTTATTTAATTTTACAAAAGTAAAGCAAACGTCTGGAGTTACCTAACTTAGTTCACAAACTATCAAGGTGACACCGTGTGGGTTGTGGGGATATTCATACGGTTTACAGAGTAGAAAATAATGGGCCAATATCACATAAAAATGGGCTTAACAAATAAAGAACAGAGAAATATGCCAAAAATGAAGAAAAGAGAACACCGAGTGCTTAAACGGAAAGAATAGAGAAGGCTGGACAAACTCTATCAAGAGTTTTAAAAAATCCTATAAAAATATAAGCTAACAAAAATGAAAAACCTCACATTCGAGCGTCATTGATGCTTTTTGTTTAGAAGAAACGCCCATATAGCTTACAAAATGTTATACTGGTATATTTTTTAAGCACACATATCCATTTGAGATAGACAAATACAAGTGAACAAAAGTATCGAATATAGTCAACACATATTTTATGATGTTAGATGTCGTATTTGGTAGTGCATAATACTGCTGTTTTCATGATTTCTTTGTTACAATTGCAACGAATGTATCAAACACGTTTGTTTTATATCATTAACTCTCTTCTTTTCCGCTGGGAAATTTAGAATTCCTGCAGAAAAAAATCTCGTCGAGGGCAATTTAAGAATAAGGCTGTAACAGACATAGAAAATATCTAACGATACAATAAATCAAAAAAGATAAATATAACAATATTGGATCAACCATTAAAATTTGCATTTATCTTACCTCCAATACATTTCTAGGAATATGATTGGTCAAAAGCAACCGCTTGGAGACCGTGTATATTACATTGAGGGTTAGTAGGATTCCATATTGGGTTAGTAGGCGAGTTTGCATTTGTTTTTGTATGGTCCAATGGCAGTAGGTTCCTAATACTAACGACATTGAAAACTTTATCTCTTTTATATGCAACTAATCTAAATATCACATATTAAGATAGTCGGTAAGATAAATTCAATACTGACTGAGCAAATGACCTAATGCGATATATTTTGGATCAACCCATTCGTCTTAACTCGGCCAATTCCGTACCCTCATCTAGGAGAGTAGCGATTCTATCGAGGATTGCCGAATGGGGGTCAACCCATATGGAACTTACTGAACCCACACAAATCGTATAAGGTGACAAGCACACTATGTAGCTAATAATTACATTAGATGTAAGTTTAAGTATAAAATACGTTATTCTGATTGGCTACACTGCAATCCCGCAGTATTCTTTAATCAAATTCATTACAAAATAACATTTATCATTCATGATGACACGAAGTCCCACAATAAAGTCCACAGGTAAATTAAATAAAAACTTGATAAAAATCGTGTTTTCATGATCCTAGCTAAAAATGTAATTATAAGTATTGAATGCTTCTTTTTTTAAACTGCATAGGGTTATAAAAGCGTTGACCGTGCGCACTTTTATAGATGAGGTGTGATTGCTAATTGAACAACTAATGTACCGATTTGATGACTTATAAATGTGAATTTTATTTTAAATAATCAAATGAATTCATATTGATGTATTTTCACAAATATTGAATCACAAAACCGGCACGCGTGTTCGCAAACACGGACAGTTTTTATGTTTATCTAGTGTTCATTCTATGGAAACACATTTTGCAACGGAACGTCTTTTTTGTTTATAGAAGATTTCGACAAATATTTGCCATAGTATTAATTGATGTATGACAATTTATCCTTAATGGTTTAAATCATCTGTTATCAAATTATTGTTTGACTTTTGTTAGCAATTTAACTATGAGTATATCTATTGATATTGTTCGTAAATCGAATTTCATAAGTACATACTATCAATTTCATAAGCACATACTATTATAAAGCACAAAGGTGTCAGTATTCATCTCAGAAACTAACAAAACCTTTGAATAGACTTATTAAGAAGGGATATAGTTACGATACTGTTGTCAGGTCATTAAAGATTACATACTTTGGCGTTAATATTGATTCACTTATAGGATCTTTGCGTCGGAACTAAACACATTTATTAAAAAACCAGTTGTTGGCATGACACGGGTTATGTTATTCTCATATATTTTATGAGGGTATGATCCTAAGCTCCTAACGGGAAGGATTGTGCCTGATGCTCATATGATGAAATCATAATCTTTCAGTCAGTTTAATTGGAGTCTGGAGCTGGCATGTCAGTTAACTGCTAGTAGTCTGTTGTTATCTATGTATTATTGTCATTTTGTTTATTTTCTTTGGTTACTTCTTCTGACACCAGACTCGGACTTTTCTTGAACTGAATTTTAATGTGCGTATTGTTATGCGTTTACTTTTCTACATTGGCTAGAGGTATAGGGGGAGGGTTGAGATCTCACAAACATGTTTAACCCCGCCGTATTTGTGCGCCTGTCCCGAGTCAGGAGCCTCTGGCCTTTGTTAGTCTTGTATTATTTTAATTTTAGTTTCTTGTGTACAATTTGGAAATTAGTATGGCGTTCATTATCACTGAACTAGTATATATTTGTTTAGGGGCCAGCTGAAGGACGCCTCCGGGTGCGGGAATTTTTCGCTTCATTGAAGACTTGTTGGTGACCTTCTGCTGTTGTTTTTTTCTACGGTCGGGTTGTTGTCTCTTTGACACATTCCCCATTTCCATTCTCAATTTTATCGTAATAGAAGAACAAATAAAGATTTTGAATTTGACGTCATGCTTGTATATGTAATAACAATAAACTTGTTTATCATTATTTATTTTTAAAATATTATTCAAGTAAAGGCTAAGTTTGCCTAAATTCAGCGTTTATACAAATACAGCTCAATGCTTCAGTTGATTAAATTATAAAGAAAATTTATCTTTTAAAGTATTAAAATTTTATTCCCGAAAATTCGAAATTGACAAATATATATTTAAATTCTTAAGTTATTGATAACACCTTTTGGACTTCCATAATTTGTTTTATCGTTAAAATAAAAAATGCACAATTAAAGCTCTAGTTCTGTATTTTTTTTACTAACACGAACAATTATATAAATTTTAATCAATCATCTTTTTGTACTTAGAATTATCTGTCAAGTTAAATATAAAAAAAGAAGATGTGGTATGATTGCCAATAAGACAACTCTCCACAAGAGACCAAAATGACACAGAAATAAACAACTATAGGTCACCATACGGCCTTCAACAATAAGCAAAGCCCATACCACATAGTCAGCTATAAAAGGCCCCGAAATGACAACGTAAAACAATTCAAACGAAAAAACTAACAGGCCTTATTTATTTAAAAATGCATGAATTAGAATTCAAACATTTTAATATCATTTCTATTTTATTTATTTTTTACTTTTTGAAAACACGATTAATTTATGATTTAGTATTTAAATGATTTTGCATTGGATATGATTGAAAATAAAATGATACATTAAGAGACAATATAAACATGATCAGATGAGGTGTGATTTCTAATGGAACAACTAATATTTAAGGAATGACTGTAATATCTTTTCTGTCTATATATTCGAAATAACGTAAAAAATTTGGTGCACACCGAATAACGCGCGTAGCGGGTTATTTAACAGTGTTCACCACATTTTTATGTTATTTCGAATAGACAGAAAAAATGTTACAGTCATTTCTTATAATTTAATTCTAAATTCCATTTTAAACCGTAGAAAACCATGGAAAAACGTTGATGACGTCACGGTCACATGACTAAATTATGTCTATGGGATGATAACAAAATAACGTCAGTCAATCAGACGTTACATTCTAAATTAAATTATGTATCGATATCATGACTTTAAAATGTTAATTGTATTCCCATCAATCGGATGAATTCGTATTGATTTATTTTCACAAATCTGGATTCACAACTGACTAGTTATTGGTCATTCAATACATGACTGGCACGAGTGTTCGCAGATATGGACGGATTTTTATGTCCATGTAGCGACATTCTATTGAAACACATTTTGCAAAGGAACGTTTTTGTTTGTTCACAGAAGATTTCGACAAATATTTGCCATGGTACTAATTGATGTATTACAGTTTATCCTGGCTGCCTTAATTATCTGTTATTATTTTTTATAATTTGACGTTGGTCATCTAATGAGGAGTATATCTATCCATATTGTTCGTATATCGAATTTCATAAGTACATACTATCGTAATGGAAGAACAAATAAAGATTTAAAATTTGACGTCATGCTCGTATATGTTATAACAATAAACTTTATCATTATTTATTTTTAAAATATTTTTAAACTAAAGGCTAAGTTTGACTTAAATTGTGCGTTAAAACAAATAAAGCTCAATAATTGATTACAATATAAAGACAATGAATATTTGACAGTATTACAGTGTCATTTAAGAAGACTAGTAATATGTTTTATGTTATTTCGGGAATAATTCTTTTTACAGGAGCAGTTGGTTAATATTATTTTGTGGAGTTCACCTTTTTATTTGATTTTAATTTTTCTTGTGTAATTGATTCAAGATTAAAAAAAACAAAAAAACACCAACAACATATTGTCTACCTAGTTAGAACATTCGGAAAAGGACAATTGTTTTATAGAGAACTGTATAGTCTGATCATTATTATTACGGAATTGGCCATATAATAGGCAACATTTAACATTGCAGTAATAGAACAAACGGATGCGGATTTTGACAATTATTGTCTCTCTCTTGATGCTTGATACCAAAGTATTTGAACATTAAAAAATGTAATACAAATATTGAAGTACATATAAAACTTAAAAGTATATAACGTATAGCTTTATCTGGACATTGAATTAGAGTTTTGCATGAGGATGATACAAAAATTAAGTCTTTATCTAAAAGGAATATAAAATTTATACAGCAAAATCTCAATGAAATAATATCCGTAGTTTCATGCCATTACCAAAGCACTGACTACCAGGCTAGTAGTAACCACAGAGACTAAAAGTTCACCATGCAGCAGGAGTATCGACCCAGTGATAGTAATTAATATTATAAACCGCAAATTCTAGATTTCTTTTCTTTTGATTTCAGGCCTGAATAATAAAAATAGAAACATAAGGTAAAAATGAGAGTCAGCGTTTCCCCGCAATTTAAGAAAACATAAATATCCCGAAAAGGAGCTACATAATCATCATCAATATTTTTAGCTTATTTTGTTTTCCTTAACTAATGCTTTGCAGACCTTCAGTGTTAGTTTTTATATATCTTGACTTTTTTGAATTTTACATATGTACATCCTTAAGATACAAGACATTTATATGATGTTTAACTTTGCGTATTTTATATGAATATAGGAGAAAGTTGGATATTTAAAAAACTACCAGACGACATATTTTCAACTGCGACTCCTGAATTTGTATTTCAACATGCATCCAGTTCATTGGAAGAATGTGCTATAATTTGTACAAAGTACTCTTCGTGTAACTCGGCATACCTACATCAAAGCACATGTATTGGGCTGTCATCCCTATCGCCAGATTCATCACATCCTGCCTCAGTCGGACCTTATACAAAACAAAGGGAAGGTGAATATGTATTTAAGTTTATGGATTACACTAATGTTGGCTAATGCATTACACTAAGTCTTGTGTTATACTAAACTGTTTTCGTTTGAGGTATTATCAACTACATAAAACTCATCAGTGGGGCAAATGTGGGGCTCGAATCAAAAATGATCAAATCAGTTAAAACGCCAAAATCAAAAATGAATAGCATAAACATACAAGCTTTATACCAAATCTTACACAAAGGTTAAATATAGGGTAATATATATATACTTTTTGTACATTTCGAAGTTTGATGAATTTTGGTCAAACTGGAATTTATCCAAAATATCCCTATTTACAAATAAGTACGAAACAAACCCTTTCGTGACACACTTGTCGCACACCAAAACAAAAACCAGTTTCAGAGGCAATGACAAAAGAAAACAAATTGAAGTCTGACACGGTTAGTGTTATCTAAAAAAACAACCATCTGTAATGTTTGAAACTTAAAACGTTAAGCCTTTATAGGCGTTGAAGTTATTTTCAGTTGCCTTTTTGTTGTTAATTCAGTACCGTTCAGATCGTAAGGTAACAGTTAATCCGGTAACGTTCAGTAGCTTTTCAGAAATTTCAGTATGTCTATATTTGTACCTGTCAGGTGAAAAACAGATCTTAGTTGACCGCAAACGAGTTGTCTGATTATTTCTGAGAATAAGTCTGAAAATTGACTGAAATACTGAATTAACTTTATTGGTAAATAAAGTATTGTTCAATCTTTTGAGAACTGTTCATATCAAAATGACCGTTTCAGTTAAAAATTGCTTTACTTGTGTGAAAAAGACAACATAAAACAGTAATGTGATTTATATCCTTGATATAAACCAGAACGGAACTCGTATCAAAATACTTCGGTTCCGTTTCTGATGCTAATAGCATAAACAGTACCAATTTTTCTGTACCAGATGCGCATTTCGGCAATCAATGTCTCTTCCGTTATGCACGTGGCCAATATATTTTTTTCTTATTAAACAGAAGAAGAGCTATAAACCAGACAGAACAAAAAAGTAAAGCAAATGCCGGCAAGGAATCAGAGCTTTGCATGAGGGAGATACGTTCCTTAATTTCAAATAATTTCCAACAATTTGTAACAGCAAATCCTAAAAACATAAAGTCCGTATTTTTATGCCAGTGCCGAATTACTGACTAACCAGACGTTTATATTAATTATTCAGTAAGCATACAGAAATATTCAATTCTAAGAGAAAACAATGTTAAACAATCTTTTTTCACTTTTACAAGCTTGCCAAGGATCCAAGTTTTTGGAATACAAAGATATATGCATAATGGTTAGTGATCTAGCACTTTCGTGGTATGAGGCTAAACAGTATTGCGAAGACGTAGGCGCTCATTTGATAGTTCTTGACTCCGAGAAGAAGAGTAATTCTACTTATGAATTTATAAAAAATTATTGTGAGTAATTTTCCAGAATGTATTCAGATAAGTATGATATACTACCTTTCGGCAGATAATGGACACATTGCAATCTCTTGTTGTTATGCGATTTTTACTATGCGGTATGTATAGAAATATAACCATGTCCGATCAGTTTGTAAAATACAAATGTAACGCTTTAGTGTACAAGTGCATCATAAGCAAATTGGAAGGTGAAAGAGAAAAAAATTCACGCCAAGGGTACTGCTTTTGCTGTGTAAAGTAAATATTTTATGAAGCCTTTTCAGCAAATGTCTTATTAACTTCTCCTATCAACCGAATTAATCAATAAAATGTTCTCATTGCTAATTTTTCAGTGCAGCAGATCTTTATCAAAACTTACCTTAATGACGAATTTTTTACTTTGTTCATAATTTCAATAAACTTGTTATGCTACCACTAGCTGTAGTTATCCAGCAAAACCACTCAATCAATTATTTTAAGAAAACACATTTCATTAACGTTTACATAACATTTTTGCAAAATGCATATGTATGTCAATATGATATCGTTATGCAAACCGAGATCACCTCTAGTTTTTGTGGGGTTCGTGTTTCTCAGTTTTTCTATGTTGTGTTTTGTGAACTTTTGTTTGTCTTTTTGTCTTTTTCTTTTTTGGGGCATAGCGTTGTCAGTTTATTTTCGACTTATGAGTTGTAATATCCCTTTGGTATCATTCGCCTCAATTTTTATGGAAGATAAAACCTTCCAAAAACCTTCTTAATTCGCATATACCACAACATGTTACTGCAAATCATCTGTAAACTCGCAATTTGTGACCAGCTTTTATGGGTTGAAGGTATGTCAGATGAACTTACAACAAATATTCATTACCAGGTTTATCAACATTGCTCTAAACAAATAAATCAATCAAGAGATGAAATTAGATAATAGAAACGCTCCTTTGTTTTTTCGTTTTCTTTTTTATAACGTGGATTAATTGATAAACGTCCAGTTGTTAATATTAATCTATATGTTTGATGACAAACATTTACAATTATATTGTATTATCAACTTTGTGTTCTGAGAAGCAGGCTGACTGGGAAAAGGGGCTAGAAATTTGAACTACAACCCGCCCTTATTTGATTAAGTGTGTCTGTGTATTTATTCATCCCGCACACTGAATCAAGGTGTTACTGTTGGACGTGAAATGTCAAGGAATGATCATATTTTATATCACAGTCGATACTAGTTGTCAAATCCGAGAATATTGTTTACAATCCGAGGCTTGTAATTGATATATTGTAGATGACAAACAAAAAACACGTATGTCCTATTATGGTGGTCTGAACATCATTTTAGACACAGTCGTTGTCAAAATACGCGTCTGGTGCAGTATAAATGGTTCCGTCAAATAATGCCTCCTGTTTTATACCCAGTACAAATATAATTATTATATAGTTCCCGGAAATGTACATATATATCGTTGTCATCCTGCAATCCTGCATTCTTGAGAGTTTAAGGTTTGCTTGTTTTTAGTCACTACTGTTGCGTTAGATATTCGCAGAAGTCTACATGCTTAATACGCTGACCACGAAGATGATTTTGCAACAAATTGTGACTGGAAAACTAACTGTCTGATTTATGTACAAGACATTATACGGAAAGCCAATATGATATTTAGCAACAAACTACAGCCACCTAATTACAGGGTCATGGTTTCTATAATATGTATTTTACACCTTTTCTGCATCAATAATTGCATGATGAATACAAATTATATACACCTCTGCCTAACCAAATTATAAGGCTGGTGTCTTAAATGAGTTTGTTTTGATTTCTTTGATGTTTATAACTGCAATTTTTCAGATAAAGGTAGCTTTAACGAATTCTATGTCGGTGCATCTGACTTGGCCGTTGAAGGAAAGTGGGAATGGATAGTACCTGGTGCCTCAAACTACTTCAACTTTCATGAAACTCAACCAAACAACTATCATATCAAATATCCGACTTTTACCGCAGATTGTGCAGACATTCATACAGATGGAACATTGTTTGACGACTATTGTGGGCAGAAACAAGCTTTCATATGTGAAATATAATTCACACATTTTTATATATTCGTCTAGTTGTACAACAACCCTACTTTACAGTATGTATAGTGACCGTTAAGCCATGAACAGAACATTTGTCAGTCGTCAAATAAACGTATACATTTCTTGTAAAATATTCTTCAAAAGTCTAAAATGCATGAATGACGTCATCACGAGTTTGCTTTTTGCTATGGGATATCTCTTTAAGAGATGACGAATGTGTTACAATTGATCAACACCACTTTGTTCTCTTTTTCTTAAACTCGACTCCAACACATTAGACGTATCACCAAGTTTATTATTTCAGTTTGTAATCGACTTTTAGAATTTGAATATCCCCTTGGCATCTTCCACCTTTTTACGGTATGTCGATTTTTAATGTATTGTATGTATAAAGTAACTAACACATAGGGACACATATAAAGTGATTGCAAAAATATAGTTTCTTGATTTTAATATATTTCTATCATTGAGGTTGGTTTTTTTCACTGTTATTGATCACTGTCAGTCAGTCTGTCTTTTATTTTGTTTTTACAATATTGAGTAGAAATGTAATTATTTTATATTTTTAATTGATGAACAGCGTTACATTCATTTTTAATTCTAGTAAATTTTTAGTTTCTTAAATATGCACAGTACTGTGGGGTATTTTCAGGTTCAAAAGTGAGATTGACCTTCTGTTATGATATTCTGTACAGATCTTATTAAAACGCTTAAAATTGTTTTCAAATTTTATGTTTTAAAAAATGTGGAGAGAGAGAGAGAGATTGTATGTAAGAAAATAACACATAGGGACACATATAGTGATTGCAAAAATATAGTTTCTTTATTTAAATATATTTCTATCATTTAGTTTTTTTCTCACTGTTATTGATCACTGTCAGTCAATATCTAAAAAAGAAGATGTGGTATGATTGCCAATGAGACAGAGAGAGAGAGAGAGATAGAGAATGGTTATCCGAAAATCAATAACCAACTGAAAATCCACAACATAGCCTAAAGATAAGGCTATGTTTTGAAAAATGTGCGAATAATAAAAGCATAGATTATAAATCGAGAGAGAGAGAGAGAGAGAGAGAGAGAGAGAGGGATAGAGAATGGTTATCCGAAAATCAATAACCAACTGAAAATCCACAACATAACCTAAAGACAAGGCTATGTTTTGAAAAATGTGCGAATAATAAAAGCATAGATTATAAATCGAGAGAGAGAGAGAGAGAGAGGGGGGGATGGTTACCCTAAAATCAATAATCAACTAAAAATCCCCAACATAGCCTAAAGACGTAATGACGTTAACACAGCAACTAGTTACCAATACAACTAAAACTTAGTCTAATTGTTTTCAACACGAACCCCACTAACAACGCTTAGTGAATTAAAAAGCGCGTGAATGTGAACAGTTGACGTTTAATATAATGACACTCATTCGCGTTTTCTTATTCGGTAAACTGTCTGCGGTTTCGTGGTTGTTATAAGAGGAGATATCCTCACTCATCTTTTACACATATAGTCCATAACGAGTAACCATATTATATTGGAGTCCATTAATCGTTTGAAAAAAATAGCTTCAATTTTATTACTTGAAATCTTTCACTCCATAGCTTTCTCGTATGGGTAGTCATCTATATTCTCTTTGAAGAAAATTATGATAGGGAACGCAAGCTCTTGTACAATGTACCAACCGAAAAATGATATAATTTATGTGCAGTCGCCACTGAACTGTTGCTACATAAAAAATTGAACGTGTACAGCTGGATAATTTAAATCATCACTCTTAATTTCATATTCAGTTATTGATCAAACGAGAGTATGATTTGTTTTTTACTTTCCGAAAAAAAAATCCATGTAATTTCACATTGGCCATTTGGATTTTTAGTGTAAAATCATTAATTCAAGTTCGTTGAAACTCATCACAGATATAACGATTAAAATCATGTGCACCAGACGCACGTTTTGTGTACAAAAGACTCATCAGTGAAGCGTGAATAAAAACAAAAAAAGAAAAAGCTCAAATGAAGATGATGAGCATTGAGGACAAAAAAATTCCGAATGGTTTTGTCAAGTACTGCTAAGTAAATCTATGATGAGTAGTGTGTTAATTGTAGAGAAATTAATTATTGTAAACGAACTTATTTTCGCGAGCGATTTATTTTCGCGAGAAGCAAAATAACGCGAATATAAATCGTCGCGAATATGTAAAACTTAGATCCTCCCTTATTTTACTAAACCAAACATTTTCAAAAAAACGCGAAATTAAATCTCCTTGAAATGAGATAGTAAGGGCTAAACGCGAAACAAAGTTTCCGCGAAAATAAGTTGGTTTAGATTATGTTTATCATATTTCTCGATATGAGGGCTTTGATTATAAATATTTAATATATGCATGTGATTCACAACACCCAATGAGTTGGTATTTTAGAAATTACCTGAAGGACAGTTTTAATGACGATACATAGAGGTTGCTAATTTAGAAAAAAAGATTTAGTACTTTGACCTATAATGGTTTACTTTTACAAATTGTGACTTGGATGGAGGGTTGTCTCGTTGGCACTCATACCACATCTTCTTATATCTTTTTAGTGAGGCATTTAACAATCAAAAGTGCCGTTTGCGGTAAGGACATTTGTGCAATTTAGATATTTTGGTGTGAAGAAAGCTCATTCTTTAACGTTTTCTTTTGTGTGTTATTTCGACAATGTAAAGACACGAAACCGAATCATAATTGTCCAATATATCCTATTTTTGGGCTAGTAAATTAGGCTTTTGCATGGATGTTAATATGACAAAGCGCTTTGGTTGCATTCATCTTATATTTGCTAATCAATTTCAATTCAATGAGGTAGGTTAAACATGGACCTCTTTTGTACCTCATTATCAACATTATCAAATTTTTACTTCATAGTTACTACCAATATGTTTCATATTTGAAACTAGTTTTCTTTTGCATTCACGTATTTACTCATCAGCAGTCTTTTGGACAGAAAAGGTTGTAAAGATTTTTATTTTATTTCTTTACAATTGATACAAATTTACCTTCCTTGTACGGACAAGAAGCATAAAAGACATGTACAACAACTGTGTTTGATATGAAATGATGTTTTTTTTCATATTTAAATTGCCGAACTCTTCCTTTTTTTTCTAATACATAAATATAAATATAAACTAAAGTGCGATGCTGGCATACGCTAAATTCCGATGGTCCGCGAAAGTATAGATGTAAAAACGTAGTTTGATTATGACGTTGACAGTCGTTTATACAAACCAAAAAAAACTATGTACATGCCGGAAGATACATCACGAATATTTAATTACCAACTTGCAATCCGGAATGTGCTTGACTTAATTTCAGACCTAACCGGGATTAGTTGGATAAAACAAATGTGTTTATTTTCGGGTGCTGGAAGAAGGACTTGTGTCTTGCGCAGCATAGTCCTTTGACAACATTTCTATATAGATACAAAATAGTATACTCAGAGGTATCCTGTTTCCTGTATTCTGTTTCTATTCGAAACGAACAGATACATAAAAACATTGTTTACGTTGCAGTCTACTTAGGGTCCCATTAAAATAATGTCAATTTTATTGAAAATTAATGTCGGTTAAATAGAGGTATTTGTAACTTATGTAACCACGGTAAAGGGATGGGGGTTCATAGTAGTGAAAGACTGTGTGTACGGCAAGCTAAACTAATTATCAAAATATCAATACACCCGAATTGTTAAAAAAATCATTTAACAGGACATACAGTATTTTGTGACACTTAGATGACTTTTTTTAGTAATTATTAAGTGCTTGGTCTTTTAAATTTAGAAACAATCACTTAAGCATGTTAAGCCTGTCGGTAAATTATCACCAAGCCTATCACATATGTTATACCTTAGCATACGTATATACTAGCCTTTGCCAAAAAAAAGACTATTTTTTTTCGAAGTCCATGCACTTTAATCCCCTAACCAATGGTCATAATAAATCATCGTGCAATAGCAAAAAAACAACCATCGCACTTTAGCGTGAGACACCATCGTACTTTAGCGTAGACCATCGCACTTTAGCGTGACCATCACACTTTAGAGTACCATCGCACTTTAGAGTCCTACAAATATATGATCAAACAAATTAACTCGTCATAGATACAAGGATTGCAATTTTTATATTTACACAAAGACTCATCAGTGACGCTCCAATAAAAAAAATGTTAAAAAGGGCAAAATAAAGTACGAAGTTGAAGAACAAGAAATCGCGATTTAAACAATGCGGTCTTTATAAATACGTATACATTACCATGTTCGATGAGTTAATAGATCAGTTAATAGACACCGCAAAATACAAAAGTACTGCAAAAGTATAATCCTTGTAACAGTGCATCATAAGCATGTAGAAAAGTGTCAAGGGTACTGATTTTGTTGCGTAACGATTATGTCCTGTAAAGCCTTATGAAAATTTCAAGGAACTTCCCTTTTTCGGGAACATTTCTTCTATACATCGTCCTATGAATTGGATTAAAGAAAAGTTCTCACTGTTGAATATTGGGAATTGAAACTGGATGTGTGGCTAGCCAAACCTCGCCCTTTATGGCAATTTAAGTTATAATGCAACAACGTTTGTAACGACACTTTGATTGGATAACGTCACTAATGTTCATGGCATCAATTGATAATTGATGCTATGGAACATACGCGCATGCGCAGACGATACATGACAGATTTTAAATACATGTTTTAACGTTGTTGTCTGGCAGTTTCATCAGATTGCGTTGCCAGTAAACTTAATGTGCGACCATCAAATCACCAATTGATGCTGTCGAAGCTTAAAATACCATACAGTTATCTCCTTAATATACTACTAACATGACAACATCACAGAACGTAGTTCAAATTATTGCAAGTACATTCATAACAGAGAAAAACATAAATTATATAAAAGCAAAATGTTTGCATGTCAACTATAGAAGAACAACGAATAACTTAAATAAATTTAGTACACAAACATAGCTTAAATTTTTTTAAAAGGTTTTAATTGTTATCTCTACATGTAGCTAAAGGTATCAAGCAGAACCAATAAGAATCAAATATCTTTAGAATACACGTTCCATAAATGTTTAGTAATACTTAATATATTGACATGCAGTAACTGAATGCCTTACACTCTCTGCAATTAATATGCTTGTCAATATAGTATCGCTATGTAAACTCAGATTGGTGGGGTTTGTGTTGCCTGGTCTTTTATCTTGGATTGTTTGGTTGATTTACGTTTTGTTAACGTCCAGTGGTTAATATGAATGCACATTCAGGACGGCAAAAATTTACAATTATGTTGTTTTACCAAATTTATTTCCTGAAATCTGAAACGGATACTCGTGACGGCGTCCGTACAATTTACGAAGGGATGATTTTAACTTAATCATTTGAAACTCTTGGTTTAATAGCTTCCTTTACTATCAATGAGATCAAAACAGGGAGTGCAAGCCCGGGAATATCGTAACAATTAAAAGATATGTACTCATATTGTTGTAAATAAAGTGTATTAATGCCATAAAACAATGAGAAAAGTGAGCGGTTTGTTCATGTTTATCGCCAGTACAAATATAATCATTGTATATCCCGAAAATGTACATATATACAGTTGGCATCCTTCTATCGTGCATTCTTCATAGTTTAAGGTATAATTCTTTTTAGTCAGAACTGTTCTCATAAGTCTACATGCTTAATACGCTTACGACGGATATGACTCTTCAATAAACCGTGACGGAAAAACTAATTTTTTGATGTATGCACAATACTTTATACGAAAAGCCATATGATATTTAGAAACAAAAGCAGCCACGTGTTACAAGGTGCCGTGTTCCTTATTTCCTGTAAACCAAGTTATTTTCGCATATTTGTGCATCTATTATGTAATTACAGGACGAATATAGTTTGTTTTCATTTGGATGATGGTTATAACGGCAATTTTTCAGATGAAGGCAGCTTTCAAGAATTTTATGTAGGCGCATCTGACATAGCGGTGGAAGGACAGTGGGAATGAATAATACCTAGTGCAGCAAACTACTACAACTTTCATGAAAGTCAATCAATTAACGTTCATATACAGACCTTTCCAGCAGATTGTGCAAGCCTTTATAAAAGTGGAAAATTGTTTGACAACTACTGAGACAAGACACATGCTTATATATGTGAAATATAATTGCGGTGTGTGTTCCAACACTTTAATATCCAAATAAATGTACAACAACCCTATTTTATAAAATGTTAAGTGACCGTTAAACCATGAACAGAACATTTGTAAATCGTCAAATGAACATATACATTTCTTTTCAAATATCCTTCAAAAGTCTATCATGCCTTAACAAAGCCATCACGAATTGGCTTTCTGTTGTGGAATATGGACGTCAAGTTGGTTACCTATTCCCTATTCCCTATTCGTTACCTATTCCCTATTCCCTATTCGTTACCTATTCGTTACCTATTCCCTATTCCCTATTCGTTACCTATTCGTTACCTATTCCCTATTCCCTATTCGTTACCTATTCGTTACCTATTCGTTACCTATTCCCTATTCCCTATTCGTTACCTATTCGTTACCTATTCCCTATTCCCTATTCGTTACCTATTCCCTATTCCCTATTCGTTACCTATTCGTTACTTATTCCCTATTCCCTATCGTTACCTATTCGTTACTTATTCGATTTTTAATATCCTTCCCCTTTTTTAATTAATTATTATTCTTCTTCTTCCTCTTCTTCCTCTTCTTCTTCCGCCACTTTAAAAATGAACTTGTCCGCAGCATTTCTCCCAAACTACTTGTCAGATTTACTTAGGGTTTCATAAAATGTTAGACTAATATGTCTAGGTGAGCCATCAATCGCTCATTTGTGCATTGGGGTCTATTAAGGGGTATTTTTTTTTGGGGGGGGGGGGGGCAGAAAGAAGGGAGGGGTTTACTATAGAACCCTATGGGATTTTATTTTCTAAAATTTTCTAAGGAATATAACTTGAAAACTGTAAGTGATAGATACATGCAGTCTTCAGAAATGATTAAAGGACAATAAAACAAATCACATGAAATATAGGGGAGTCCCTGGGGGTGTCATCCCTACCCCCTTCAATTCGAGAATATGCTTTTAACTTGTAAACGGTCCAGATCCCCACCCCTAAACCATATATATTCTTGTATGGGACAATAAAACTAATCAAATGAAATTAAATAAAAGTTCCTGGGGGTCACCCCACCCCGTTCAATTTGAGAATGTACTATTATCTTGTAAACGGTCCAGATCCCCACCCCTAAACCATATATGTTCTTGAATAGGACGATAAAACAAATCAAATGAAATTAAATGGAAGTCCCCGGGGGTCATCCCAACCCCGTTCAATTTTAGAATGTGCTATTATCTTGTAAACGGTCCAGATCCCCACCCCAAAACCATATATATTCTTGGAGGGGACAAGAAAACTAATCAAATGAAATTAAATGGAAAATCCTGGGGGTCACCCCCATCCCGTTCAATTTGAGAATGTACTATTATCTTGTAAATGGTCCAGATCCCCACCCCTAAACCATATATTTTCTTGTAGGGGACAATAAAACAAATGAAATGAAATAAAAGGAAAGTCCTTAGGGGGTCACCCCACCCCCTCTTGTTTGAAAACTTATAAACGGTCAACATCCCCACCTCGAAACTATATATATTCTTCTTGTAAGGGACAATAAAACTAATCAAATGAAATTAAATGGAAGTTCCTGGGGGTCACCCCCACCCCGTTCAATTTGAGAATGTACTATTATCTTGTAAATGGTCCAGATCCCCACCCCTAAACCATATATATTCTTTTAGGGGACAATAAAACAAATGAAATGAAATAAAAGGAAAGTCCCTAGGGGGTCAGCCCACCCCCTCTTGTTTGAAAACTTGTAAACGGTCAACATCCCCACCCCTAAACTATATATATTCTTGTAAGAGACAATAAAACTAATCAAATGAAATTAAATGGAAGTTCCTTGGGGTCACCCCCACCCCGTTCAATTTGAGAATGTACTATTATCTTGTAAATGGTCCAGATCCCCACCCCTAAACCATATATGTTCTTGTAGGGGACAATAAAACAAATAAAATGAGATAAAAGGGAAGTCCTGAGGGGGTCATCCCACCCCCTCTTGTTTGAAAACTTGTAAACGGTCAACATCCCCACCCCTAAACCATATATATTCTTGTAGGGGACAATAAAACAAATAAAATGAAATGTAGGTAAAGTCCCTGGGGGTCACCACCACCCCTCCTGTTTGAATACTTGTAAATGGTGGAGATCCCCGCCAGTAAGCCATATATATTCTTGTATGGTACAAAAAATCAAATCAAATGAACATGGGACCATATGAATTGCGAGTTATGGGAGCTTTGTTTGGGAGACTTCGTAACAGCATCCTGTTACAATTACTTCTTGTTGTTTATACTCTTATATCTGGTACTAGTTCTAAATTTGTTGAGGTAAAATGATCTTTTATGACCTATCTATATGTGTTTGTGCTCAACCGATTCTTTTACTTTATGTTCGATACTCATTTGTTCCTTATTTGATTTTTATACGTTCTACCTTTTAACTGCTTTATGTCCGTATGTTTGAAGATGGATCTTGGTTCGAAGGGATGAAATCACCGTGTTAGCGCTTGCATAAAAAAAAATGTGGTATAATTGCCAATGAGACAACAACCCACAATAGACCAAAATGACACAGAAACTATCAACTATAGGTCAATGTACGGTCTTCAACAATGAGCATAGCCCAAACCGTGCAGTCACCTATAAAAGGCCCAGATATGACAATTTCAAACAATTCAAACAACAAAACTAACGGCCGTATTTCATATACAAAAAAATAACGGAAAACAAATATGTAACACAAAAACAAACGATAACTACTTAATTTCAGGCTCTTGTCTAGGTAGAGGCACATACTAACATAATGTGGTGGGGTTAAACATGTTAGCAGGGTGTACATCGTTTCGGAGCATGCTATTACCTTGTTTAATTCGTTCCATCACTCGTTATAATTCGCTTATAATACGTGTATCATACGTTGCACCTTTCATGTGGTAAAACATGATTTTCAATTGTTTTGTTGTCTCTGGTGGTAGATTTGGGTTCTTAGAGGTGATATAACTCTATAAGCGCATATGTACCCGTTCCAGCGCTCGGATAATACCCTGTTACTTATTCGTTCCTTATTCGCTTTTAATGCGCGGGGTAAGTATACGTTGCACCTTGAAATAAATCGTTTTTTAATTGTGTTCATGTCTCTGGTGGTAACAATGTGTTCTTAGAGAAAAATGACCCTATTAGAGCGCATGTACCCGTTCCAGCGCTCGGTTAATACCCTGTTACCTATTCGTTACCTATTCACTTATAATACGTTTGTTGTACGTTGCACCTTTTAGAAAAGGATTTTCACTTGTGTTCATGTCTCTGGTGGTAACAATGTGTAATTAGAGATGAAATGACCCTATTAGCGCATATGTACCCGTTCCAGCGCTCGGATAATACCCTGTTACTTCTTCGTTCCTTATTCGCTTTTAATGCGCGGGGTAAGTATTCGTTGCACCTTGAAATAAATTGTTTTTTAATTGTGTTCATGTCTCTGGTGGTAACAATGGGTTCTTAGAGAAGAAATGACCCTATTAGAGCGCATGTACCCGTTCCAGCGCTCGGTTAATACCCTGTTACCTATTCGTTACCTATTCGTTACCTATTCGTTACCTATTAACTTATAATACGTTTGTTGTACGTTGCACCTTTGAGAAAAGGATTTTCACTTGTGTTCATGTCTCTGGTGGTAACAATGTGTTCTTAGAGAAGAAATGACCTCATTAGAGTGCATGTACCCGTTCCAGCGCTCGGTTAATACCCTGTTACCTATTCGTTACCTATTCACTTATAATACGTTTGTTGTACGTTGCACCTTTTAGAAAAGGATTTTCACTTGTGTTCATGTCTCTGGTGGTAACAATGTGTAATTAGAGATGAAATGACCCTATTAGCGTGCATTTACCCGTTCCGGCGCTCGGTTATTACCCTGTTACCTATTCGTTACCTATTCACTTATAATACGTTTGTTGTACGTTGCACCTTTTAGAAAAGGATTTTCAATTGTGTCCATGTCTCTGGTGGTAACAATGTGTTCTTAGAGATGAAATGACACTATTAGCGCGCATGTACCCGTTCCAGCGCTCGGTTAATACCCTGTTACCTATTCGTTACCTATTCGTTACTTATTCGCTTTATATACGTTTGTTGTACGTTGCACTTTTTAGAAAAGGATTTTTACTTGTGTTCATGTCTCTGGTGGTAACAATGTGTTCTTAAAGATGAAGTGACCCTATTAGCGTGCATGTACCCGTTCCAGCGCTCGGATAATACCCTGTTACTTATTCGTTCCTTATTCGCTTTTAATGCGCGGGGTAAGTATTCGTTGCACCTTGAAATAAATCGTTTTTTAATTGTGTTCATGTCTCTGGTGGTAACAATGTGTTCTTAGAGATGAAATGACCCTATTAGCGCATATGTACCCGTTCCAGCGCTCGGTTAATACCGTGTTACCTATTCGTTACCTATTCGTTACTTATTCGCTTTATATACGTTTGTTGTACGTTGCACTTTTTAGAAAAGGATTTTTACTTGTGTTCATGTCTCTGGTGGTAACAATGTGTAATTAGAGATGAAATGACCCTATTAGCGTGCATGTACCCGTTCCAGCACTGGGTTAATACCCTGTTACCTATTCGTTACCTATTCGTTACCTATTCACTTATAATACGTTTGTTGTACGTTGCACCTTTTAGAAAAGGATTTTCAATTGTGTCCATGTCTCTGATGGTAACAATGTGTTCTTAGAGATTAAATGACGCTATTAGCGCGCATGTACCCGTTCCAGCGCTCGGTTAATACCCTGTTACCTATTCGTTATTTATTCGATTTTAATACGTTTGTTGTACGTTGCACCTTTTAGAAAAGGATTTTCAATTAAGTCCATGTCTCTGGTGGTAACAATGTCTTTTTAGAGATGAAATGACTCTATTAGCGTGCATGTACCCGTTCCAGCGCTCGGTTAATACCCTGTTACCTATTCGTTACCTATTCACTTATAATTCGTTTGTTGTACGTTGCACCTTTCAGAAAAGAATTTTCAATTGTTTTCATGTCTCCGGTGGTAACCCCTATTAGCGCGTGTGTACCCGTTCCAGCGCTCGGATAATACCCGGTTACTTATTCGTTACTTATTCGCTTAAATGCGCAGGATATATATACGTTGCACCTTGAAATAAATTGTCTTTTAATTGTGTTCATGTCTCTGGTGGTAACAATGTGTTCTTAGAGATGAAACGACCCTATTAGCGCGCATGTACCCGTTCCAGCGCTCAGTTAATACCCTGTTACCTATTCGTTACCTATTCGTTACTTATTCGCTTATAATACGTTTGTTGTACGTTGCACCTTTTAGAAAAAGATTTTCATTTGTGTTCATGTCTCTGGTGGTAACAATGTGTTCTTAGAGGCAGCACTCGCACCCGAAAAGTGGAAAGGGGTAAATATAAGTTGCAAAACTTGTTTCGCAATCCACTATAAATATATATATTGAAATTAAAAAATAAAACGTGTGTTATGCGTTTGCTCTTGGAAAAAAGAAATATGTTTGTGTCTTTGGTGGTAACTGTCGGTTTTTAGAGGTGAAATAACCCTAATAGAACATATGTACCCGTTTCAGCGCTCGACTGATACCCTGTAACTTATTCGTTCCTTATTCGCTTTAAATACGCGTGGTATACGTTGCACCTTGAAATAAATCGATTATCGATTGCTTTCACGTCTCTGGTGGTAATTATGTGTTCTGTGATCTGAGTTGAAAAAACCCTATTAGCGCATATGTACCCATTTCACCGCTCAGTGATACCCTGTTACTTATTCGTTCCTTATTCGCTTTTAAAACGTGTGTAATGCGTTGCACTTTAAAAAGAAATATTTTTGTGTCTCTGGTGGTAACTGTCGGTTCTTAGAGGAGAAATAACCTTAATCGAACATATGTACCCGTTTCAGCGCTCGACTAATACCCTGTTACTTATTCGTTCCTTATTCGCTTTAAATACGCGTGCTATGCGTTGCTCCTTGAAATAAGAAGTAACAAATAGGTAACAAGGTATAAGCCGAACGCTGGAACGGGTACATGCGCGCTAAAAGGGTAATTTCATCTCTAAGAACACATTGTTACCACCAGAGACATGAACACAAATGAAAATCTTTTTCTAAAAGGTGCAACGTACAACAAACGTATTATAAGCAAATAAGTAACAAATAGGTAACGAATAGGTAATAGGGTATCAACCGAGCGCTGGAACGGGTACATGCGCGCTAATAGGGTCGTTTCATCTCTAAGAACACATTGTTACCACCAGAGACATGAACACAATTAAAAAACAATTTATTTCAAGGTGCAACGTATATATACACTGCGCATTAAAAGCGAATAAGTAACGAATAAGTAACCGGGTATTATCCGAGCGCTGGAACGGGTACACACGCGCTAATAGGGGTATTTTATCTATAAGAACACATTAATACCACCGGAGACATGAAAACAATTGAAAATCCTTTTCTGAAAGGTGCAACGTACAACAAACGTATTATAAGTGAATAGTTAACGAATAGGTAACAGGGTATTAACCGAGCGCTGGAACGGGTACATGCACGCTAATAGAGTCATTTCATCTCTAAGAAGACATTGTTACCACGAGAGACATGGACTTAATTGAAAATCCTTTTCTAAAAGGTGCAACGTACAACAAACGTATTAAAAGCGAATAAATAACGAATAGGTAACGAATAGGTAACAGGGTATTAACCGAGCGCTGGAGCGGGTACATGCACGCTAATAGGGTCATTTCATCTCTAATTACACATTGTTACCACCAGAGACATGAACACAAGTAAAAATCCTTTTCTAAAAGGTGAAAAGTACAACAAACGTATTTAAAGCGAATAAGTAACGAATAGGTAACGAATAGGTAACAGAATATTAACCGAGCGCTGGAACGAGTACATATGCGCTAATAGGGTCATTTCATCTCTAAGAACACATTGTTACCACCAGAGACATGAACACAATTGAAAATTCTTTTCTAAAAGGTGCAACGTACAACAAACGTATTATAAGTGAATAGGTAACGAATAGGTAACGAATAGGTAACAGGGTATTAACCGAGCGGTGGAACGGGTACATGCGCGCTAATAAGGTCATTTCATCTCTAAGAACACATTGTTACCACCAGAGACATGGACACAATTGAAAATCCTTTTCTAAAAGGTGCAACGTACATCAAACGTATTATAAGTGAATAGGTAACGAATAGGTAACGAATAGGTAACAGGGTATTAACCGAGCGGTGGAACGGGTACATGCGCGCTAATAGGGTCATTTCATCTCTAAGAACACATTGTTACCACCAGAGACATGGACACAATTGAAAATCCTTTTCTAAAAGGTGCAACGTACAACAAACGTATTATAAGTGAATAGGTAACGAATAGGTAACGAATAAGTAACAGGGTATTAACCGAGCGCTGGAACAGGTTCATGCGCGCTAATAGTGTCATTTCATCTCTAAGAACACATTGTTACCACCAGAGACATGGACATAATTGAAAATCCTTTTCTAAAAGGTGCAACGTACAACAAACGTATTATAAGTGAATAGGTAACGAATAGGTAACAGGGTAATAACCGAGCGCTGGAACGGGTACATGCACGCTAATAGGGTCATTTCATCTCTTATTACACATTGTTACCACCAGAGACATGAACACAAGTGAAAATCCTTTTCTAAAAGGTGCAACGTACAACAAACGTATTTAAAGCGAATAAGTAACGAATAGGTAACGAATAGGTAACAGGGTATTAACCGAGCGCTGGAACGGGTACATATGCGCTAATAGGGTCATTTCATCTCTTAGAACACATTTTTACCACCAGAGATATGGACACAATTAAAAATCCTTTTCTAAAAGGTGCAACGTACAACAAACGTATTATAAGTGAATAGGTAACGAATAGGTAACAGGGTAATAACCGAGCGCTGGAACGGGTAAATGCATGGTAATAGGGTCATTTCATCTCTAATTACACATTGTTACCACCAGAGACATGAACACAAGTGAAAATCTTTTTCTAAAAGTTGCAACGTACAACAAACGTATTGAAAGCGAATAAGTAACGAATAGGTAACGAATAGGTAACATGGTATTAACCGAGCGCTGGAACGGGTACATGCACTCTAATAGGGTCATTTCGTCTGTAAGAACACATTGTTACCACCAGAGATATGAACACAATTAAAAAACGATTTATTTCAAGGTGTAACGTATACTTACCCCGCTCATTAAAAGCGAATAAGGAACGAATCAGTAAAAGGGTATTATCCGAGCGCTGGAACGGGTACATGCACGCTAATAGGGTCTTTTCATCTCTAATTACACATTGTTACCTCCAGAGACATGAACACAAGTGGAAATCCTTTTCTAAAAGGTGCAACGTACAAAAAATGTATTATAAGTGAATAGGTAACAAATAGGTAACAGGGTATTAACCGAGCGCTGGAACGGGTACATGCGCGCTAATAGTGTCATTTCATCTCTAAAAACACATTGTTACCACCAGAGACATGAACACAATTGAAAATCCTTTTCCAAAAGGTGCAACGTACAACAAACGTATTATAAATGAATAGGTAACGAATAGGTAACGAATAGGTAACAGGGTATTAACCGAGCGCTGGAACGGGTACATGCGCGCTAATAGGGTCATTTCATCTCTAAGAACACATTGTTACCACCAGAGACATGGACACAATTGAAAATCCTTTCCTAAAAGGTGCAACGTACATCAAACGTATTATAAGTGAATAGGTAACGAATAGGTAACAGGGTATTAACCGAGCGCTGGAACGGGTACATATGCGCTAATAGGGTCATTTCATCTCTAAGAACACATTGTTACCACCAGAGACATGAACACAATTAAAAAACGATTTATTTCAAGGTGCAACGTATACTTACCCCGCGCATTAAAGCGAATAAGGAACGAATAAGTAACAGGGTATTATCCGAGCGCTGGAACGGGTACATGCACGCTAATAGGGTCATTTCATCTTTAAGAACACATTTTTACCACCAGAGACATGAACACAAGTAAAAATCCTTTTCTAAAAAGTGCAACGTACAACAAACGTATATAAAGCGAATAAGTAACGAATAGGTAACGAATAGGTAATAGGGGATTAACCGAGCGCTGGAACGGGTACATGCGCGCTAATAGTGTCATTTCATCTCTTATTACACATTGTTACCACCAGAGACATGAACACAAGTAAAAATCCTTTTCTAAAAGGTGCAACGTACAACAAATGTATTATAAGTGAATAGGTAACGAATAGGTAACGAATAGGTAACAGGGTATTAACTGAGCGCTGGAACGGGTACATGCATGCTAATAGGGCCATTTCATCTCTAATTACACATTGTTACCACCAGAGACATGAACACAAGTGAAAATCCTTTTCTCAAAGGTGCAACGTACAACAAACGTATTATAAGTGAATAGGTAACGAATAGGTAACGAATAGGTAACAGGGTATGAACCGAGCGCTGGAACGGGTACATGCGCTCTAATAGGGTCATTTCTTCTCTAAGAACACATTGTTACCACCAGAGACATGAACACAATTAAAAAACGATTTATTTCAAGGTGCAACGTATACTTACCCCGCGCATTAAAAGCGAATAAGGAACGAATAAGTAACAGGGTATTATCCGAGCGCTGGAACGGGTACATATGCGCTTATAGAGTTATATCACCTCTAAGAACCAAAATCTACCGCCAGAGACAACAAAACAATTGAAAATCATGTTTTAAAAGGTGCAACGTATGATACACGTATCATAAGCGAATTATAAGCGAGTGATGGAACGAATTAAACAAGGTAATAGCATGCTCCGAAAAGATGTACACCCTGCTAACATGTTTAACCCCACCACATTATGTTAGTATGTGCCTCTCCCTAGACAAGAGCCTGAAATTAAGTAGTTATCGTTTGTTTTTGTGTTACATATTTGTTTTCCGTTATTTTTTTGTATATGAAATACGGCCGTTAGTTTTGTTGTTTGAATTGTTTGAAATTGTCATATCTGGGCCTTTTATAGGTGACTGCACGGTTTGGGCTATGCTCATTGTTGAAGGCCGTACATTGACCTATAGTTGATAGTTTCTGTGTCATTTTGGTCTATTGTGGGTTGTTGTCTCATTGGCAATTATACCACATCTTTTTTTTTATGCAAGCGCTAACACGGTGATTTCATCCCTTCGAACCAAGATCCATCTTCAAACATACGGACATAAAGCAGTTAAAAGGTAGAACGTATAAAAATCAAATAAGGAACAAATGAGTATCGAACATAAAGTAAAAGGATCGGTTGAGCACAAACACATATAAATAGGTCATAAAAAGATCATTTTACCTCAACAAATTTAGAACTAGTACCAGATATAAGAGTATAAACAACAAGAAGTAATTGTGACAGGATGCTGTTACGAAGTCTCCCAAACAAAGCTCCCATAACTCGCAATTCATATGGTTCCATGTTCATTTGATTTGATTTTTTGTCCCATACAAGAATATATATGGCTTACTGGTGGGGATCTCCACCATTTACAAGTATTCAAACAGGAGGGGTGGTGGTGACCCCCAGGGACTTTACCTACATTTCATTTTATTTGTTTTATTGTCCCCTACAAGAATATATATGGTTTAGGGGTGGGGATGTTGACCGTTTACAAGTTTTCAAACAAGAGGGGGTGGGATGACCCCCTCAGGACTTCCCTTTTATCTCATTTTATTTGTTTTATTGTCCCCTACAAGATTATATATGGTTTAGGGGTGGGGATCTGGACCATTTACAAGATAATTGTACATTCTCAAATTGAACGGGGTAGGGGTGACCCCAAGGAACTTCCATTTAATTTCATTTGATTAGTTTTATTGTCTTTTACAAGAATATATATAGTTCAGGGGTGGGGATGTTGACCGTTTACAAGTTTTCAAACAAGAGGGGGTGGGCTGACCCCCTAGGGACTTTCCTTTTATTTCATTTCATTTGTTTTATTGTCCCCTACAAGAATATATATGGTTTAGGGGTGGGGATCTGGACCATTTACAAGATAATAGTACATTCTCAAATTGAACGGGGTGGGGGTGACCCCCAGGAACTTCCATTTAATTTCATTTGATTAGTTTTATTGTCCCTTACAAGTATATATATAGTTTCGGCGTGGGGATGTTGACCGTTTATAAGTTTTCAAACAAGAGGGGGTGGTGTGACCCCCTAGGGACTTTCCTTTTATTTCATTTCATTTGTTTTATTGTCCCCTACAAGAAAATATATGGTTTAGGGGTGGGGATCTGGACCATTTACAAGATAATAGTACATTCTCAAATTGAACGGGATGGGGGTGACCCCCAGGATTTTCCATTTAATTTCATTTGATTAGTTTTATTGTCCCCTACAAGAATATATATGGTTTTGGGGTGATGATGTGGCCCGTTTACAAGATAATAGCACATTCTAAAATTGAACGGGGTTGGGATGACCCCCGGGGACTTCCATTTAATTTCATTTGATTTGTTTTATCGTCCTATTCAAGAACATATATGGTTTAGGGGTGGGGATCTGGACCGTTTACAAGATAATAGTACATTCTCAAATTGAACGGGGTGGGGTGACCCCCAGGAACTTTTATTTAATTTCATTTGATTAGTTTTATTGTCCCATACAAGAATATATATGGTTTAGGGGTGGGGATCTGGACCGTTTACAAGTTAAAAGCATATTCTCGAATTGAAGGGGGTAGGGATGACCCCCCAGGGACTCCCCTATATGTGATTTGTTTTATTGCCCTTTAATCATTTCTGAAGACTGCATGTATCTATCACTTACAGTTTTCAAGTTATATTCATTTGAAAATTTTAGAAAATAAAATCCCATAGGGTTCTATAGTAAACCCCTCCCTTCTGTCTGCCCCCCAAAATACCCCTTTATAGACCCCAATGCACAAATGAGTGATTGATGGCTCACCTAGACATATTAGTCTAACATTTTATGAAACCCTAAGTAAATCTGACAAGTAGTTTTGGAGAAATGCTGCGGACAAGTTCATTTTTAAAGTGGCGGAAGAAGAAGAGGAAGAAGAGGAAGAAGAGGAAGAAGAAGAATAACTAGAATTGCTATTGCAAGCAATAGCGGATGTCACCCTTCCCCCATTGCCACTAAGCGACAGCCATTTCAAAAACTTTTAACAGTGAATGCACATATTTGCATGGCTATACATTTTTCTGTAAATTTTCAGTACATTTAAATCATTTTAAAAACATGACATTTTTGCTGTTTCCATGGCAACGGCAGCCATTTTGAAAGTTTCAAAGTCAAAAGTCTCATTTATACATGCCAGTTTACAATAATATTAAGTTTCATTAAGTTTGGAGTATTTCAAAAATATTTGACATTTTTCCAGTTTCCATGGCAACGGTAGCCATTTTGGAAATTCCAACTTCAAAAGTCTCATGCAGACTTGATAGTCTACAATCATATGAAGTTTCATCAATTTTGAAGCATTTTGAAATTTTTGAAATTTTTGACATTTGTGATGGTTCCTATGGCAACAGAGACCATTCCCAAAATTTAATGGCATATACCACATTGGTACATGGGAGGGACCATACCATCAAAGTTTCGATCAATTTGACCTACCATTTTAAGAAAGTAAATGCCACTTTAAGGTATTTGGACCATTTTGACCTGTTTTGCATTGTTTCCATGGTAACGGCAGACATTTTCGAAATTCCAACGCCAAATTCCACCTATACCAATGTTGCTCATCGTTACTGTGAAGTTTTATAAAATTTAGAGCATTTCCATATTTTGGAAATTTTTGGTGTAGTATCCATGGCAACATAGCAGTTCCAATGATTGCCAAAATCATCCCAAAGCAGTATATAGTGGGCACCTACATTGTATTAAAATCTAAAGATTTTAAGGTAAAGCATTCTCAAACAATTCACCTTTCTCCAAAATTATATTTTTTCACCATTTTTCCGTTTCCATGGTGATGGCAGCCATTTTTTAGTTCCAAAGTTGCACTGCAACTGGAAAGTCAGGGTTCCTTGTTATAGTGCACCATCATTCAGATTGGTTCCTTTTGCTCTGAGAAAACTGCCGGACAAAATTAGGTGGAAGAAAAATAATAATAATAGAGGAAAAGCAATATGTCACCCGACATTGTCGATCGGGTGACATAATAATTAATTAAAAAGGGGGAAGGATATTAAAAATCGAATAAGTAACGCATAGGTAACGATAGGGAATAGGGAATAAGTAACGAATAGGTAACGAATAGGGAATAGGTAACGAATAGGTAACGAATAGGGAATAGGGAATAGGTAACGAATAGGGAATAGGGAATAGGTAACGAATAGGTAACGAATAGGGAATAGGGAATAGGTCACGAATAGGTAACGAATAGGGAATAGGGAATAGGTAACGAATAGGGAATAGGGAATAGGTAACGAATAGGGAATAGGGAATAGGTAACCAACTTGACGTCCATTTGTGGAATACTGTATAACAGATGGGGAACGTGTTACAATTATTGTTGGATACCACTATGTTCTTTTGTCTTGAACTCGACACCAGGTTTATAATTTCATAAGCATCACGACGGGTACAGTATATAAAGCAGTATCTGATTCTTTTCCATTAATCTTACATATCTTATGTGGTTCGTGTTGAATTATCCTGTTTGTTGGTATTTATGTTTAGTTCTTCTTTGTCATTCGATCAATTCATGCCATTTACCATGGCGTTGCCAGATTTCAGTCGACTTTTAGAATAATAGTTATGCTTTCGTTTACTAGTCGTAAAATACCAAGGTGTTGAGAAAATTGAGACCTCGGTAAACACCGGGAAATTTTCCGGACATCTTTATTATGGGTCGGATACCTTAAGATTTTTTAGTATCCCTTTCGCGTCTTTCACTTTTTTATGGTACTTCGTTTATGAATATAGATACATTGAGAATCAAAATAGGGAATGTAACACAGAGACAACAACCGGCCATAAAGCAGAAACAGCTGAAGGTCACCAAAGGGTATACAACGCAACGAGAAAATCACACATCCGGCGGTGTGCTGCTACTGGGCCCTTAACAAAAATGTGTACTAGTTCAGTAATAATGCACGTCATACTTAATTTCGAAATATATAAAAGAACTAAAATTAAAAATCATACAACATTAACAAAGGCCAGAGGCTCCTGATTTTGGAGAGGTGAGGTTAAACATGTTTTGCAAGATCTTAGCCCAACCCCAGTACCTCTAGCCGATGTAAATAAAACACAGTAATACGCGAAGTTTAAATAAAACGAGTCCGTTTTCAGAATAGGAATCAAATAAAACCACATAAAATGACAATGATAGATAAATTAACAAAGACATAATAACAGTTACTTACATGTCAGACCCAGACCTCAATTAAACAGATTGAATGTATGTAAGTAATAAACACATAGAGACAAATATCGTCATTAAAAAACTCTCGTTATTTTTAATTGTTAAATTATTCTATCAGAATATCTATTTGTTCTTATTGACTCTGTTTTTTTATTTTACAATTTTGAATAAAAATGTAATTATAAAAATGTAATTATGCTATATTTTTAACCGAAGAACAACGAAACATTCAGTTTTTATTCTAGTAAGTTTGCACAGCCCTGTGAATTGAAGACGAATGCCTTCAATTGTATTACCTTAAAAACTTTTTACTCAGAGCTCTCTCGTATGGAAAAAAGTAAAATCACAAAAATTCTGAACTCAGAGGAAAATCAATTCGGAAAGTCCATAATCACATGGAAAAATCAAATAATAAAACGCATCAAAAACGAATGGAAAAGAACTGTCATATTCCTGACTTGGTACAGGCATTTTCAAATGTAGAAAATGGTGGATTGAACCTGGTTTTATAGCTAGCTAAACCTCTCACTTGTATGACAGTCGTATCACATTCCATTATATTGTCACCGATGCGTGAACAAAACAAACAGACACATTAGTTAAAAATGTCACAAATAGGGGTACAGCAGTCAACATTGTGTTATCATCTTAATCACTATAAAAACAACAAATGAAACGAAAAAGCACAAAAAGGCATACATCAAATTAACATCCTCATTTTGATTATACTATACGATTTTATATGTCTATGTAAAATGCACCCATCAAGGAAGGAGGGTTTTGAGTACTGGTGTAAAATTGTGCGTTTGAAATACGCACAGGTAGACATGAAATAATTTTGCCGTTCAAAGTATGACGGGATGCATAAATACAGTCACGCAAAATAGATATAACAAAAACTGACTAAACAGTATAAAGTAATAATAAATAAAATAGTAGTGTGGTTCAAAGTATGACGGGATACATAAGTACAGAGTCACGTCAAATGTATATCACAAAAAAAAAGTGGCTTAACAGTAAAAGTACTATAAATAAATAAAATAATTTTGTCATTCAAAGTATGACAATATACATAGGTACAGAGTCACATCATAAAATAATTTTGTCGTTCAAAGTATGATGTGATACATAAGCACAGAGTTACGGCAAAAAGGATATCTCTAAAAACAGACTTAACAGTAAAGGTAACATTAATAAAGACAAATAAAAGAATAATTTACCACGTTATTCAGATGATAAACAACGTCAGTACGCAAAATCTATACTTCAAGACCATCGTGTATTATTTGTGAAGTTGATATGGAATATTTATCAACACGTTCTAGGTACCTTCCGATGAAATTTTTTAGAAAAAGGACGAGACGTTCTTTGACATATCCCTGGTTCATCAACTGTTTGCTCAGACATTGGTGACGTTTTACAAAGTCTGAGTAGGAGCTGCAAGCTCTTGAATACCAAATAAGTTGGGAAATGTATATTCCATCTGCAGATGAAGTTGGTATATTGCTACTAAGGTGGAGGAAATTGATAATTTCAAAATCAAAATCGTCTCGTTTGTCATAGATTCTGGTACTAAGATGACTGTGTATGTCAAATTCGAGGTACAAGTCTAAAAATGAGGCGGAGGAAGCCGTGTCTGTTGTCTCTTAAATTTCTAGTTCTGGTGGATATATTAATGGAACCAATCAGAAAAGTTCGGATTGTTAATGGAAAGAATGATTGATTGATTGTTGGTTGCTTAACGTCCAGTGGCAAATATTTCATGCATATTCAGGACGAGAACAAGTTCACAATAAATACAATAGGTAGGTTGTTGTAACAGAGGCCATCTATGATGATGGTCGGGGACATTTGGACTGCCACTGGAAAATGAGGGTATGCTGGATAGGGACAGACATTTTGCCTTACAACAGGCCACCTACGGACCCCTCAAAGAGTTGTTGCAAGGGTTCTTAACGTGCAAACAGCGTGGCACTCTCTTTACACGAGGCATCGGATTTAACGTCCCCCTTCTGACCGGACGTGACTGCGAACTTGATACATCCCGCACAGCCAAACGGACGCCCTACTTCAACAAGCATTTTACTGCCGGTCGGGGAAGACCAAGTGACTATATTTCTATACCCCAGTTACCCTTGGGGTCCTTAATGGAAAGAACATCATCAATATATCTGAAAGTGAAATTAAACAACCTGGCTTCTTTGATCTTCTTGTTTTAGACAAGTGCCTGAAGGAACTCCGATTCATATGAAAATTAGGAGAGATCAGCAAGGAGAGGCGCGCAGTTTGTTCCCATAGGAATACCGACAATTGTTGAAAAAGTCTACCTCAAAACTCAACAAATATGTTGTCGATAAGAAACTCCAGCATACTAACCACTTGTTCTTTTGTGTAGCATGCTTTACCTTTTTGTTTGTCACTATTAACGAAATATGCCTTATGAAATCCCATAATAATAAATTTATAGGGTATGCTACCATTTTTATGTTGAAAGTCATTGTGGATTATTTCTTTTAGGCGATTTTTCAATTTCACATTGGGAATGGTGGTATACAGGGTTGAAAAATCAAAGGTTTTGATAGAACTAACTTCAGAAAAAGACTGAGATTTAAAATTATCTAAAAGTTCTGTAGAGTTTTTAAGAATCCACATATGGTTAATACCACTACGCGAGTAAACAGTTTCACAGTATTTCTGAAGACCCTCTTTCACTGCGGATAGAATTTTAGTCAATCTAAAACGGGGAAAAAATAATTCGCAAAAATTATTCGGTTTACAGTATAACAAGAATACAATTGTGTACACTAGACACGTGTTTCGCGTACAAAGTCTTTTGAGGAATTATCCTCTGCAGTCTCTATCATGATGACTTTCATGATAGATAACTCAAGCCCTCGGACAATATAGCAACCAAAAATTGTAAACTGTATTTGCAGTCGCTGCTGAACTATATAATTAAAGTGTACAGCTGGATAAAATTAAATCATATCTTTTGTTTTAAATTCAGTAATTGATCGAACGAGAGTACGATTTTGTTTTCTTTCCTATAATTTCCTTTCAATAACTCATTGTTTAAATTTTTATACACTCATCATCATATACTGTAAAATAACTTATTTTCGCCAGCGATTTATTTTCACGACTATCCCCGAGAAAAAAAAATAACGCACATATAAATCGTCGCGAATATCATTCCTTATCAAACTCAGTCAAGAAAATTAAATATCCCCGAAGAGGACTAGAAAGAATAAAACGCGAAAAAGAAAATTGGCAAAAATTAGTGGGTCTACAGTATAACAGGAATACAATTGTGTACACTAGACACGTGTTTCGCGTACAAAAGTCTTAACGTTTATTTGTTTTGATGGAACTTGACGGTTGTGAATATAAGTACAGTCACAGAACAGCCAATATGTTTCTTAAATAAATGGAAACAGGCCAATGGATAAATATTTTTAAGTGCAGGACCAGATTATCTCCATGGAATTGAGAAATTTCAATGCTTTTAAAGTTGCATGCTTCATATCATTAATTATCATTGATGGTTTCATGACACTAACTTAAACATAAATATTTACTTCGAATCAACGAAAAAAGTTTTAAAGTCAATAAATTTTAAAATAAGTTTTTTTTTCAAATAATCTCAACAGAAAAGAAGATTTGCCAATCCTAATATCATTGTTAACTTTACACGAATGGATCCTCTTGAACAAATATAATCACAAACTTTAAAATGTTATTATAAACTACGCAAAAGATTTAAAGTTAATAGACCATTACAAAGAGACTATATGATTTCCATTGAAATGAGATAAACCAAAGATAAAATAACTGCTACTAATTACATTTATCATTGACCTTAAGCTAGTGGTTTCCTAAGAAAAAGGTAAAATCGAATAGACAAAATCAAATGCTCAAACACATAAAATGATTGAATAACAACTGTCATCTTCCCGACTTGGTACAGGCATTTTGTTTTGTATTTACAAAATGATGGATGACACCCGATTTTAAAACTAGCTAAACCTCTCACTTGTATGACAGTCGCTTCAAATTCCCTTTTTTGACAAATATCTGTGAACAAAACAAACAGACATAATAGGAGGAAATGGCGAAAATAGGTTGCAGCAGTCAACATTGTGTTATAATTTTAATCACTATAAAAAAAGTATGTAACAAAGAAGCACAAAATTGCATATAGACCAATCAAAATTTATTATAATCTTAATCACTATAAAAAAAGTATGTAACAAAGAAGCACAAAATTGCATATAGGCCAATCAAAATTTATTATAGTACAAAAACACATGGACAGAGCCACGTCACGTCATATACGTATAAAAAAAAAACATAAAAAAGGACATATAAACAAAGTACATCGGGAAAAATGAAAGAGCACAATAACGTGATGTATAAGTGCAGAGTAACGTCGTACAATGCATGTATAAAAGAAACATCAAAAGGCATATAGATAAAGCATAGAAGCAAAAAATGAAAAACAGGAATTTTTTTTTATCATAAAACAATTAAAAAAAAAATGACAGAAAGATGGGATGTACAGAGTCCAATGTCAGAAAAAGTTACAAAAGAAACTTACTAAAGGAAAATTACATTATACATACTTTAACTCAATTAAACTGACTGAAAGAGTATGTCTTCATCAGATTAAAAATCAAGCACAATCCCCAAATTAGTGGTTTAGCAGCATGCCATCATAAAATATATGAGATGAACGTAACCCGTATCTTGTCAACAACTGGTTTTAGTTATTATTATGTGTTTATTTCCGATGCAAAGACCCTATGAAGGAATCAATTTAAATACCAAAATAATCCATCTTTGATGTCCTGTCAACAATATATCGTAATTATATCACTTCTTAATTAGTCTGTGTAGGTGAACACTGACATCTCTGTGCTTTACCATAAACGAGTGGATAGGAAATACCTGAACGCATGTTGATTTATATTAGATAATGATGTCTTTGTACCGATAATAAAATTTAGTAAATATATTGACAAGTGTGAGGTGAGCCCTGGTGTAATAAGATTTCAGTAACAGATAGATTTATTTTGTTAAAATCAAAAACGTTGCTACATACGCGAGCTAATCGAACAGGTTGGCATATATACAGACCATTAGTTGATGACAAGTCAGAGTCACCATAACAAAAATAATAATTAACAAAAACATATTATCTCTTTTATCGTTAATTTAGTTAAAAAGTCCTGCAGATAAAGGTATCGAGATTTCAATGACTTTTAATAAACACAAAGAAATTCTCAGCATTTAAATTAACGCTGAACCGAAACACAACAACACACATGTCTACGGGACCTCTATATCTAGAGGTTACATTCGTCTCAACTCGGCCGATTCCGTACGTATAGAAGGAGAGTACCGGATTCTACCGAGGATTGCCGAATGCTAGCGGTTACAAACATGAGACTAAGTCAACTAGAAAATTAGATATTATTCCGATGTCTTGACCGATGGTTTGTCAGGTGTCTTAATAATATGTTTATTGTCGTCTTTTCTGCATCACTTCTTTTTATAACTTCTATGGTCATAAGCTTACTGAATAATTGCCATTGAAAAGCTTTGTTTAGGGATGAAAAGGTTAAGTATTTTTCAAATTTTATGTTAACTTGTTTTGAATTAACACTTTTATAATTGAAAGCTTTTAAACATTGTTTGTCTTACTTTAGTACGTAAATATTGCTGGAGTGAAAGCTATTCCAATTAATTTAGTTGCTGAAATATTTCAAATTAATGTATGCTCTTTAACACTTATTCAATAAACAAAGCATTAAATAATCAAACCTCACTTAAAATAATTTGACCAATCGTTTTATTAATGGTTTGTTAATTTACACACACGCAATGATGTTTTTCATAGGACACGATTATATCTCTGCTATGGTGTGAATTTTTATTTTAGAAGGAAAAAAAAATCACGATAACAGGATGATTTCAAAAATTATTCTATTTCTTCTTATAACAGGTAAGTATTTCTAATTATGTAAGAAATACTAGTGTACGGATTTTAGTCTGAAACTGTCATTTTGATCCTAAGATCGTCTGAAAAGTCTGACAATCTTGTCCTATTCAATGTTTCAGTCGACTTTCAGTTTTATTGACTTCGGTAAATTCAGTATAAATAAGACATAGCTTACAGGCAATTCAACACAGTTCAAAAGCTTTTTTTAGAAATTTAAGTATGGTCAGTACAGGTTGATTTTAATATCTCAACAGTCCGAAAATAGACAGAAAAAGATCTAAATTGACCGCAGGCAAATGGTATAACAATACAAGGTTCAGTTTTTAAACAAACACAGGTGTAAATGACAATTTAATGATTAAGATTGTAATACAATGTTGACTGCTGTATTTTTGACATTTTACCTAGTATGTCTGTTTGTTTTGTTCGTTCATCATTGTCAATATAATGCAATTTGATACGACTGTCATACAAGTGAGAGGTTTAGTTAGCTATAAAAGCAGGTTCTATTCACAATTTTCTACATAGGAAAATGTCTGTACAAAGTCAGGGACATAACAGTTAATATCCATTCGTTGATTTGTTTGAGGTTTTGATTTTGCCATTTGATAAGGGACTTTCCGTTTTTAATTTTCCTCAGAGTTCAGTATTTTTGTGACTTTGCTTTATGCTATTGTCTCGAAATACATATTTCTAAATTTTACTTAGAATATTTGTCAGTTGATATGCATATAATTTTAAGCGTGTATGATCTTCTGTTGTTGTTTTCATGTTTTCTTTGTCTAATTTTAGATTTTTTGTTTGTTTCATTAACCAAAGGACATAAACGGTGGATTTGTCGCAGAATTGAATAAATTTGTATGTAATAATCTCTAAAAATTCAATTGATACTTTTAGGAACTTTCGGGGGATGGACATTTAAGAAATTACCACAGAGTATACCTTCAACATGGCCTGAACAACATGTTTATTTACATGCTTCTTTTTCATTGGAAGAGTGTGTAGTGGTTTGTACATTGTATCCGTCTTGCATGTCTGTATATTTGCATGAACACACTTGTGTTGGACTGTTATCCGTCACACCAGACAACTCTCACCATTCCATCGTCGACACGTATTACAAACACTCTGAAGGTATTTTTATTTTTGATAATAATCAGAAGATATACATATTTTTTGTTATTACTTAGGACAGTGTTTAAGAGTTATTTCTCCAACAGTATTGTGTGCGACAAAACATGTCCCTGTCTCAAGTTATCTGATAAAATTATCCGATCTGTGTAACTAATTTAGAGAAATTGAACACTGTATATTTTCCTCACACTTTTGTATTTCATGAAGAAAACATAGGTTTCATACATAAAAACTGTCACATAGAAACTCATGAACAGGAAACATGTTTATATAATTCTATGATTTTGCAACTTTTTTGTAGCTCATATAAGATTTGGTTAACAAAAAATGGAAATCATGAATTTTCGCAATGTTTCAGTTAAATAGGCTTACGTACGGTCCCCTTTAGATGTAAACTTCTGTGTCATTTGATTGGGAACTTTTCGTTTTGAGTTTTCCCCAGTATTTTAAATTGTTTAGTTATTCTACTTTTTAGTCTCTGTTGGAGAGTTATCTTATTTGCAATAATACTGCATCTTCCTATTTTTATTGAAATGCAAATTATTATTCTGTCATATATTTTTACATACATTTTATTTTAATTTACATAATATTCTTGTTTTAACTTAATACGTTATTGTTGCCACATATCTATGTGAGTTTTAAAAAAACATAGATTTACCAACTTTTGTTTAGAAAAATATGATAGTGGAATTTGAACGTCAACTGTAACACAAAAAAAAATCTATAAAAGAGGGGCGAAAGATACCAAAGGAACAGTCAAACTCATAAATCGAAAATAAACTGACAACGCCATGGCTAAGAATTAAAAAAAAACTCTGTTATAAATATACCAAGTACATCCGCGTCGTTCAAATTTTTATTTCGGGTGTTTATCGTGAAAAAGAAGAATGGAAAGCTCTCAGACGTCTTGAATGTGATTTTCAATCTGTGTTCATGTATATGCAATAACTACATTAATTTTGAAAACTGAAGATACAAATATTTAACCACCATATTAAGGTATAATATACCAAAACAAATTTTGAAAAAAACTGTTGATCATCATAATCAAATGTAAACGCTGAACGAAGCAACATTATCACGATTATATTTTTTTGTTTTTCTAATTTAGCTTGTGAAGAAACCGGCTTCATTTTGTACAATGGTATTTGCTTAATGATTAGTGAGATTAAACTGTCGTGGTATGAAGCCCAGCATTATTGTGAGGACAAAGGAGGACATTTGATAGTTTTGGATTCCGAAACGAAACATAATAATTGTCTCAATTTCATCTATAATTATTGTAAGTCAATTTGCCGTTTCAGAATCTAATGCATTTTGGGTAATATTTTCAAAAGCGTACACCAAAACGTTTTGATTGGACAAAAACGTTATAAACAATCGAAATTCAACCAATGACGTAACGTTGTTTTCATTTTAGGTATACGAACAATGATATTACCCATCTATAGTCATTTAGATTCTAATAAGGCGAAATATAAATCATTGTATTTAAATCTGGATATATGTTTAACAGAATAACCAAAATTCTTGACTCCAATTCAATTTCAAAAGAGGGGAGTCCATAAAAAGTGACAATAACAAACGTAAGACTTTATCAATTAACGGAATGAATAGAATACAATTGTCATATTGTTGGCTTAGCATATGGAATGGCTGTGGACAATGGTAGGATAATATAAAAATAAGGACATGTGGTATGATTGCCATTGAGACAAATATCTACCAAATTGCCATTGAAGTGGATGTAAGCAATCAAAGGCAACCATACGGCCTTCGACAATAACAAAAACCCATACCGTACATTCGGCTAAAAAAGGCATCGACATGAAAAGATGGTTTTATAACTAGGGTAACGTCACACTTGTATTGTTATACTTTTTGGTTTAAATTTAACAAATATGATTTATATATATAAGCTTCGTAAAAGAAATTCTCTTGTTTAACAGGATCTCCTTACTTTTCTTGGTCACTTTTATATATTAATCCTTTTTATGATAGTATTCATATTGTTATTTGATAGTTTTCAGTTGAATATTTCGTTGACTAGCTTGACGTTTTTTTGTAATTGCTTTGTTATTTGTTCTTCGTCTTATGATTTGCGAACGTCCTTTTGACTAAGTCAGCCTCTATTAATTCGAAGGGCTTTTAACTATTTACAAAAAGAGACGTTTATTGTTTGTTTACAAATAGAAATACTAAACTGTGTACTAAATGTATTAAATAAAAAATTACAAATAAAAGTACTAGAACTGTGTACTTAATACAAAAAAAAAAACAAGTAATACTTTTATTTCAGATAATGGCTTAGAATTTCAGTTTTTTGTTGGTGCATCAGATTTGGAAATCGAAGGAGTGTGGAAATGGATCACACCCAGTTCAATGAACTACTTCAATTTTAAGACACCATTTCAACCAGACAATGATGACGACAAGTTTAAATCTTTTCCTGCAAACTGTGCAGTACTTTATAGTCAAGGTACTTTTCGTAGAAAAGGACTTCTAGTTGATGTGTATTGCGACCAGGAAAAAAGTTTCATATGTGAAATTTAAACATTCTAAACATTTGTGCGTTATTATTTTTTATTTAACAGCAAAAAATTTATTTGATGATGTGTGTTTCTCATTTTAGTTGTTAACTAAGTTCTTTAGCCATGCAGAGTGCATTGCTTTGTATCCAAATTTTATCTTCATAGATTTTTTTTCATTCGAGTAATAGCTAGAACAAATAATAGTTGAATGAATTATATTGACGAAACTTTGCTCTTGTAAATAACGAGCGGATACCTTAAAACTTACAAATAAAAATCACTTAGAATAACCTGTGTATATTTGTTCTTATTCATTGCCATAATTCATTGAGTAAAATTGTAAAATCCAAAAGCGTAATAGTGGATAAAAATATGTCATATAAAAAATAGCAATACTAACATAATAAATTATTCTAATTCCGCAAAGGAAAGGTGTTTTGCAATGCAAAGGTACGTATTCCTATTGTTTATCGGTAATTCGTATATTTTCCCTTTGATCTTACTGCCTAATATTTTCGAGTATCAACGTACTGGCTGTATCACTGAAAATATTAGGCATTACATTGTGTGACGTCATAATTACCGATAAACAGAATAGTAGCACTAACGGGCTCGTCTAGATATTCCACATGATATAGTCAGTATCAAAAACGAAACTACCTATTATTCTATATATATTGGTATGTTCGCTAGTTTTTGTACAGTCGTCAATATGACAGACTTTATCCTGGTTGATATATTTTACCGCTTTAACGATTGCGTTTTTTCTTATTCCTTAGCTATTGATATCTGCCTTTGTTCTTAATTTAAAACATAATTTATCCATTTAAATCGCCTTAATATAAAACAAAGATATGGTATGATACATGTAATAATAAAACAATGCCCCACTAGGGACTAAATAAACTCATCATAGATACCAGGACTAAATCTTTTATATACGTCAGACGCGCGTTTCGTCTACAAAAGACTCATCAGTGACGCTCGAATCCAAAAAAGTTAAAAAGGCCAAATAAAGTACGAAGTTGAAGAGCATTGAGGAAATGACACAGAAATTAACAACTTTAGTTCAACGTACGACCTTCAACAATGCTCAAATCCCATACCGCATAGTCAGTTTTACAAGGCAACGAAATGACAAATGTAAAACAATTCAAACGAGAAAACCAACGGCCTAATTTATGTACAAGAGTATGATCGAACATATATATATAACAGCAACAAACGACAACCACTTCATTACAGGCTCCTGACTTGGGACAGGCATTTACAATGTGTCTGTATTAAAAATGTTAGCGAGCGCATATCCCTTATTTAACCAGGGACACATATTGAGAAAATAATACAAATTTAATATTGGTAAAATGATATTAATATTAATATTAAAAACATGATAATAATCATAATTATCGTCCTTCCATACGCTTATATCAATCAATCCCTCCATAATTCTCGTATCACGGCTTTGAGGCGCCACCATGTGTTAGGAGACGATATGAAGCTTGCTTTCGTCAACTTTCCATGTATGCCCTATGTTTTATCATTTCAGTTCGCGTATCAAACATATCAAAATCTCAATTATAACCACGTGCAATTGGGTTTTGGTCATAAAGCAAAAATCATTAATTTATTGTCGTGGGTTCATAGTTCAAAGACAACTTGCATTTTCTTAGATATTTTATTTCCTGGTTTTGGCAATGTTTGCATACAAAGTTTTAGAAAATTTGCAATTCGTTGAAAATTCAATTTCATTGTTGAATTGTAACTATCAAATCTTTGTTTATTGCGAACTCAAAAATATTCATTAATCCTAATTACAAAAAAAAAAAACACACGATATTATAGTGAAAACATAAAAATTAAATTATAGATATTTACACTGACCGCAAACAAAAATGATGAAACTACATTAATAATGTTTAATAAGATCCCTAATTTTGTCACGAATGACTTTATAGCAAAATTTGTTTGCATGTAAGACCCTCAATGCTCTTTATTTTGTTTCTTTAGTTCGCTTTTTAAACTGTTTTTTTTTGTGCGTCACTGGCGAGTCTTTTGTATACACAATTGACGTATACAATTTTAGTCCTGGTATTCAAGATGACGTTGTGCAAATAAAATGGTTGTATATCTCTTTATTCATAGATATTTACCCTAACAACAAACACAGGTGATAAACCTACATAAAAATTATTTTATTAGATCCATAAATTTGTCAGTGAATGACTTTATTGCAAAATAATATGAAAAAGAAATGGGCACTTATACATAATTATAAGTAGGTATAAATGTAATGACAATAGTTTAAATGAATTATAACATCGCCTTTCCTTTGAAGACAGGTGGTTTTTATTAATATCAAATTTGGATGTGTCCTTACGGAAAACGCTGTGAATTTTGCTTTTGTTGGCATTTAAGACCCGCTATGTTCTTCAATATCGTACTTATGTTAAAAATATTGTATATCACTTTGTCAGAAGGTCGATACCACTTATTATGAGAATATCTGATATAAAGTAAACAAACAAGATCGATTATGATAACAACTGACTTAAATTATTATAGGTATAGATCCTTTTGTCTTTTTTTCGGGTACGTTCGAACTGCAGTTTATATATAAACAAAAACCTTTTTACACAGGAAGTGTGGAAAAGAAAGACAAAGATTTAGGTAAACATACCTCAAAGCCATTATCAAGTTAATCTATCATTTTTCTTTGATTAAATTTCTTGAAAATTCTAAATACAATAACTTCATTCAATATATTACATCATCATAATATGACATATAAAATAAGAATAACTTATTTCAACAACATATAAACTACGACACCAATTGTCTTTTCTACGTTGAATAAGTGACAACAGATTTTTGCATCTAGTTTCATTTAAGTGTATTCACCCTCAGAACTTTACTAAAGATCATGAATATGTGGAAGACTGGGATTATTGGTATTATTTTGTTGATAACGACCACTCGTAAGTTAGTTCTATATTTTTTTTAATATATTTATACACGGCATATACAATTTCTTTATCATAATTAAAAAAAAAACGACAGAATTGTGACATATGATTTAAAAAAAATAATTAAGAAAATGGCAACTTTACATGTCGCTTTTTTGTTTACCTTTTCAAAAACAAATTATAGTACATTGTCTGAGTACTCTTGCCTAACCTTACAGTTACGTATACTTATCAATTTGTATGTATAAGAATTCGTTTGGTTTTGTGACAAGAGAAACAAGCAAAAGTCAACTACAAAGAAAATGTCCGAATTTAAGAAGCAATTCATTCGAATGAATTTTTAAAAATATCTGTAACAATTCAGAGGTGGATTTATGGGAGCAGGGGACCCGGGCCCCCCTTTTTGGGAAACAATTTGGTTGCTTATATAGGGAATCACTGAAGCGTGACTGAAGCGGGCCCCCTCTTAGGTCAGTCAGTGGACCCCCACTTATGAAAATTTCTGGATCCGCCACTGCAATTTTCACGTTTGGCAATAAAAGGTAATCCAGACAAGGCTTTCACTTCACAAATGCTGTCAAATTTAAACAAACTCGGTTTTGTAAATTATAAATTATAATACTTTTCACTTATTCTAAAAGGAGCGTTTGGCAGTTGGACATTTGAGAAGCTAACGACCAGCATACCTTCAACTCAACCTGTTGAATATGTATTTCAGTATGTATCCTATTCTCTTGAAGAATGTGCTGCAATCTGTGCACAATATTATTCCTGCAAGTCTATATATCTGCATCAAGATTTGTGTTTTGGCCTTTCATCATGGTCAACAGATTCATCCAATCATGGACTGGTCAATATTTACACAAAGCGAACGCAAGGTGGGTTATTCGTAAATGTAGTTATTTTAAATCAATTTCGTATTGACAGTGCAACATGACTATGACGATAAACGCAGACCTGAGGTATTTATCTATATATATTTATAATTTGTTTACCTTATTATGTTAGAGAAAACATCATTAATATTAAAGCCAAATCGTGTTTTTTTTATTACTTGTATGATATACTTGGGTCTTTTGATGAGTTTTGTTTAACTGATTGTTGTAATTGTCTTCCAAGTTGACTGTGGATTACAGATGTGCATTAAGTAGTGTTTAACTATACTAAGAATGCATGAATAAAAGAAAAACATATCGTTAATCTGTCAGATAAACTATTTTAATGGAAAATTTCCTAACATTCACACATACATTTTTCGTGAATTAGATTTACAAACCACAAACCAGTTAATATCAATACCCACTCCCAAAGATCTGGACAAAACATCCTAAAAGCTATAAATTTAATCAACATTACCCATTCTGAACACTGATTTTACTCTACATGTTGGTGTCAAGATATTAATATTCATAACTATAAAGCAGTTAAAAATAGCAGGTTAGTGGGCAGTGTCCTATCATACAACTAAACGAACTTACCACGAAAAAGCCAAACTATTCAATAAACATGACATATTGTAGTCAACTCGCCAACATTGACTTTATATGGACGTCAAAAATGGATCCTGAAAAGTGTTTGTACGTCATAAAATGTGTTCGTACGCTATAAAATGTGTTCGCCATTTTGTTTGCTCATCTATATAAAACACACACTATTTAAGTTATAAGAAAACAAATTAATGGAACCATGAAAATATTTGTTTTATATATGTTTAATTCGAGTTTTCTTTTGTCTTCACCATTTTAATGAAATGGAAATTCTCGACAGATATACAGTTAATGAATTTTGTTCTTTATTATTTAGCTTGTGCAGCAACTGACTTCATGGTGTTCAATGATTTATGCTTAATGATTAGTGAGATTAAACTGTCATGGTATGAAGCCCAACGATACTGTGAGGACAAAGGAGGACATTTAATAGTTTTAGACTCTGAAACTAAGCATAATAGTTGTCTCGATTTCATCTATAACTGTAAGTTAACCATTAATATACGTACTGAGATCTGGAACTCGTGTATCCGTAAATGATTTAACATTTCAGAACACAACGAAGTTGCATATAGGTCGTGAATCAAAGTTATTTTGCCGTAACTTTTTTTCTTGGTTTATGGTTGTGAACGTTTAGATCATGCTTGCTTTCATGTCATTATATTGGTGTAACTTATTCGTAGTGAAGCATCCACTGTAAATTAGAATGTAAATATATTCGACAAAATATAAGTAGGAATTTTGACAATGAGACAGCCTTCTGTTAAATAGAAAATGTTATAGTTTAATAGGTATAGGAAGATGTGGTATGAGTGCCAATGACAAAACTCTCCATCCAAATAACAATTTATTAAAGTAAACCATTATAGGTCAAGGTACGGCATTCAACACGGAGCCTTGACTCACACCGAACAACAAGCTATAAAGGGCCACAAAATTACAAGTGTAAAACCATTCAAACGGGAAAACCAACGGTCTAATGTATGATTAATGTTTGAGTCACTGTTAATAAAGAAAGACAATTTTAAAAACTACGCAAAGGAATTAAGTATTACAAAAGGTGAATGGTCTCTACGAAAATGCATCCCAAAGCTGCGTTTCAATAATTTCTATTTTTATTAGAGAAAGGCGAAAATATGGGAGGTGGCATTATTGCCAATGAAACAACTATTCAAAACGAGATTTTATATAAATTTTAAGAAGAAGGCATAATTAAAACTTATGAAACTAATGAAAAAAGAGAAAGGAAAGGTAAAAACAATTTAATTTATCATTGACGTTTTTGAATGTTTCTTAGACATTCACTGATAATTTCAATTTGTCATAAGTACACAACAAACTTGAATAAATATAGAAATCAGTAAATAAAACAAAATAACAAAAACTCTTAACGATGCGCTCGCTTTTCATGATGTGGTGTAATTTAACAACAATGTTAAAATTTGTGTTTTTAAAATGACATTTTGTTCTAAAAATATTTTATTTCATGCAATTTGAAAATTTTAAATATCCTTTTCTAATGATGTTTTTTTCAAATTACTGTTCGTCCAAACGCCAGATGTACACAATTTCCTATGGGCTAATAAAGATAAATAGGGTATACTGACTCAACATCGTGTGATTTCTGGCACTTAAAGTTGTAGTGAGAATATACATTGCTTACGTCTTGAAATTGACACACATGACGGACTTTAAATAAAGTCGACAACAGACCTTTTGAACCTCAACCTCAAAATTTTCAGTAGTAAAATACTTATTGGTCAATCGTATTTCGTTAACAAATTTTTTCTCAATATGAAATCGCAAAATAATACTTGATTATTCAAGATAAATTTGATAAAAAGTACCGGTGTGAGTTCATTTGTTTCTGAACTTAAATACTTCAAATATAAGCTGTTGATATTACACTATAAACTTGATTTCAGTTATAATTGTGAAACTTCTTTCATGAGCTATACACTATCAATTTAACATATTCTAGACCTAATATGATTTATTGATTTTAGTTCAAAATTGAAAATTTTGTTTATATTTCACAATTAACATCTTATAATATTAACGAAAAAGATAAGGTATCTTTGTCAATGAGAATACTCTACACCAAACAGCAAATGATCTTCAAGTTAATAAATAAATGATATGTTATCCAACAGCCTCCAACAACGCCAAAATCCATACCGCACAGAAAGTACGCAATCATTGACCCCGTAACTATAGATTTAAAGTAAAAATTCACACGAGAACAAAACAGTAAACGAAAAACTAATTCAAGATAATTTTTATATTATTTGCATATTAGGGAATACGTTGATATGATTAGTCGAGTTGTTATTGTCGTTGTTTATTTTTCGATAGACGACGTAGACCGTATTTCTTTTCGTAACCAATTTAAACAAGATGGCGTAAATAATGACACCGACATTAAAAAAAAATATTTTCACTGCACGTTAATCGTTTGAATAATAAACACAAAAACATTCGCTTGAATGATTATAAGAGTTTTTGCAGTTTATTTTTTATCAGATATCAAATTTCATTGAGTACATTTTTTGTTTGTGTTAAACAACAAATATATTCATGCGCCAGGCCTATCCAATGACATAAATATACAATTTACGTGTGATAGTGGTAACGAGTGTGGAAAAATATATTCTCTATTTCCAATTTTAAAGAATTTTAAGGATTAAAGGCCTTTTTAAAGGCGTCTTTTGGTGTATTAACTGGATCTAGTCACTCACAAACATATCATAAAAGTCCTTTGTCATTAGTTGAATTTCAATAGTGTATGACATTGATAAAAAAAAATCACGACGCTTTGGTGTACATTTTTAAATATATTACCCAGAATGCATTAGATTCTAAAACGAAGAATTTGGTAATGACTATGTAGGCAAGGCCAATAAAAAAGCAAGTATTATTTCAGTTGACGACAAAGAATACCAGTTTTATGTCGGTGCCTCCGATTTGGAAACTGAAGGGATGTGGAAATGGATCACACCAAATTCAATGAACTACTTCAAATTTAAGTCACCAGTTCAACCAAACAACATTGACAATGGTTTTCCGACTTTTCCGGCAAATTGTGGAACACTTTTCAGTGACGGAGGTATTAACAAAAAAGGATTCCTGTATGATGAATATTGCAACCAGACAAAAAAGTTCATATGTGAAATTTAAACATTCTCAAAAAATTGCGCTTTTAGATTTTTCAAATAGCAGCAAATGTATAATTCACTGAAATGTAATGTTTATACCTTTTTTGAGTCATGACGAAAACACTATGGTGTGAATTTGAAAATGAAGTTTTTATGTCGTACTGCTTGTTAATAGTTTAACAATTTCAGTGCAAATCCTGCCGTGTAGCTTTACGAAACAATAGGGACCGACAGATTTTTTTTTTTAAAAAGCGGAGTTGTTTAATATGTCACTTATTTTATGAATCAGAAAGTCCCTGGTGTTGATAGCATTGATTCCTTTATTAGAAAACGAACATTGAAGGCATTTTCTATTTTCAACGTGCAATCGTTCTTACCGCTTTGTTTGAAATCGACGGAAAGTAAACATTACAAATCATTTTACAAGTCTTCGAAACATATATCTATTCATCTTTTAAGGGAATTATCTTTTAAACAATTTTAAAAGTTTACAGTAAGTGACAATAGAATGATACGAATGTAATGTTACCCAAGCGGATGATAAAGATGCTAAAAAAACTCATCCAAGTTTAAAGAAAGGGACCAAGATTTGAAATACTTTAACAATAGGACTGTAGTATTTTTCGTACCTTGACTTCGCTTAGGTCGTAAACGGGTGTTGAATTAATTAATTACATTTACATGCCTGCAATCTGAACTTTCTACCTCTTTGAAGTTATCATTATCTTGATCCTTATCCTTATCTTAATCATTATCATTATCTAGAAATTATGTATATCGGTTTAGAAAGGGGTACTAAGTATACGGCTATTAGTACATGAGTGTTTATGAATTTTTGCTCCATGATGCTTACTTTCGTGAATAATAAAGGATCATTGTCCGGTTAATTAAAATGGTTTCTTATAAGTTCATTGTTCTTCTGTCATATTACGCAATGTTTGTCGAGTTTCACCGATATAAAGTAGCCCACTCTATTCCATAAAAAAAACATTTATTCATTGAACAGTCTAGAGGCTCAAAAGATTGATGTTTGAAATAGCTTTTATCTGTTAAATTTTCTAGAGAATTATTGAGAACTGATAAGCTTATTGCATGTCTTTCGTGTGTTTTTCTCTGTTGTTTTATTTAAAAAATCTGATTATAATCTGAACGCCTGGAACTAAATCCAGTAGGTTTTTTTCAAATCTTGTTGAAATATATTCCAACGGATCACTTTTGATGAATAGGCCATCACTATTTAGCAACTTTGAAATTTAAATTGAAACTGTATTTTTATATGGAAAAAGAACCGGAAATTCAACTAAGATGAAATTATACATGTTTAAAGCAAAATAAATGAATGAATGAAATCATAATTTAAAAACAAAATGTATATTAAATGGGCATTAGCTGTCAAATTCATTTGACTCAAATTAGCATATTCGATTTATAACATACTCTAACGTATATATTAAAGCCCGATTATATGTGTCAGCATTTCTTGTATGTTTTAGTCTAGACGCCATCTTATTAACTATGGAGATGAACTGCCAACTGCTATATTGCCCGATATAAACATACATGTAGATATAAATAGTTCGCGAACTCGTGCAATTGAATTGTCTAGGTCTTTTAAATTTTTAATTCATTTATATGTAAAAATATACATCAATCATTGTTTTAACCTATATAAGAATGGGTTATTAAGGATCGAATAAGTTCATCGAATAGTTTACCCTTGTTTCACTTTCAATGTTGACATTCTTTTCCTTTTGATAACTGAACATGTCTTACTTCTGCATAACCCATCTGTAGCTAAGTGATTAAATTGAAGGTTACATGCATACAGATTCAATGAGGTCGAACTATTCACTTCCTAGTAAGTAATTCTATATCGATGTTAATTAGCTTATTTTGACAAAGTTGCACTAAACTGGCTGTTAAAAGCGAATTCATATTTTACTATAATTTCATTTTTATTGTTGATTAAACATAGTTTACAAGTAAAAGTTTGTGTTCATTTTTGTTTTAAGGGGACTAATTATTATAAGTCAATGGTATTTGGTATTCAGTTGTATTAACATTGGCACAGCTCATTTCTATGGAGATTGTCCAACCATATTCAACCATGTACTTTCAGTCATGGTTTATCGACTTTGAATATGTGTATAACTTACATGTTAGAATAGTTATCAAAGGTACCAGGCTTATAATGTAGTACGCAAGACGCACGTTTCGTCTAAATAAGACTCATCAGTGACGCTCAGATCAGAATAAATATTGCTATTTTAATTTCAACATTTGCATTACCAAAGTTACAAAAAGGCGAGACATATCTCTACGATAAAAGTCTATTTATAGAGGATAATTATAGATACGAAGATAATAGAATTGCAAAATAAACTAACACCCACAAGACACAAATGAGCAAAAACAAGTACCTCTGGAACGCTATAGAAGGTCCCTTCATTTTTGTACCTGCATCGAATATAAAACGATTCAAATTAGGAAACTAATTAATGGGCACTTTATTATAATGAGATGAACATAAAACTAACATAACTAATACAACAAGAGTTACCATCAACAACCACTGAATTTGAACAGACACATGCAGAATATAGTGCGGTTAAACATTTGTATATTACATTAGTTTCTCACTGAAAAAAATAGTTGGAAAGGTCTCTCTCATCCGATGTGGGTCGTCCTGAATATGCATTAAATATTTGCCACTGGACGTTAAGCAACCAACAATCAATCAATCAATCTGATCCGATGCACACAAAGCACAGAAACAATTGATTTAAATGCAAATGACAAACAACCAATCAGAAAACACTTCTTGCAATAGGTACACTCTTTACAGCTTTGATACTCTCTTAAAAAAGTACAGGATGAAAATGTGCATGAGTTTTATAAAAAAAAAAAAAAAAAAAAGGAAGATGTGGTATGATTGCCTATCAGACAACTCTCCACAAGAGACCAATATTACACAGCAATTAACTTCTACAGGTTATCGTACGGCCTTCAACAATGAGCAAAGCCCACACCGCATAGTCAGCTATAAAAGGTCCCGATAAGACAATGTAAAACAATTCAAACGAGAAAACTAACGGCCTAATTTATGTAAAATTTGAACAAAAAACAAATATGCAACACATAAACAAACGACAACCACTGAATTACAGGCTCCTGACTTTGGACAGGCACATTTTCTTATAACGAGAATGTGTCCATAGTACACAGATGCCCAACTCGCATTATCATTTCTATATTCAGGGAACCGTGACCTTAGGTCAAAAATCTAATTTGACACTCAAAAAGGAAAGATCATATCATAGGAAACATGTGTACTAAGTTTCAAGTTGATTGGATTTCAACTTCATCAAAAACTACCTCGACCAAAACCTTTAACCTGGAGCGGGACAGATTGACGAACGGACGAACGGAAGTACAAACTAGAAAACAGAATTGATTGCATCATTTAAAAGCGGATTCATGTAAAATGTGAATAATTTAATTTTGAATGTGACGCGGCTTCTGATTGGATGACGATATTTTGTTATGAGCCCATAAACATAATTTAGTCATGTGACCATGACGTCATCAACCATTTTTCATGGTTTTTTACGATTTAAATTATAAGAAATTACTGTAATATTTTTTCTGTCTAATCGAAATAACATAAAAAATGTGGTGCACACTGTTAAATAACCCGCTACGCTCGTTATTCAGTGTGCACCAAATTTTTTATGTTATTTCTTCATAGATAGAAAAAATATTACAGTCATCCCTTAAATACTTGGAAAATTCACTGTATTTCTTACCTTTATCTCAACAAAGTTAAATCTAAGTCCAATGCCAAATAAATTTTAAATATTATGACATGTATTTATCAATTTTTTCATTTATTTTGTTTTACTTTACGAAAATAAGGATAAACATCGTATTGTTTTCTTCTCACAACTACGCTTTCGCACAAATCAAACTTAGATAAGAAGAACCATAAGCATATGAAGTACATAAAGTGATTTTATGATACCTCACTAGTTAATATGGCATGTTCTTTTGATAAGAACAAACAAAAGCAAGAAAAACTGACCATGTTACTTGTATTACTTTGAATAGTATACCTTTTCTATTTGCATTCGAAGTGCTGACCATTTATTATGAAGGCACACATTTAGATTTCTACACAATAAATACGGTAATGTAGTAGAAAAAATTTGACAACTGTCCACAAGAGACCAAAATGACAGACATTAACATCACCATACGGCATTCAACAATGAGCAAAGCCCATACCGCATAGTCAGCTTTAAAAGGCCCTGATAAAACAATGTAAAACAATTCAAACGAGAAAACTAACGGCCTTGTTTAAATCAAAAATAAACGAAAAACAAATATGTAACACATAAAAAAACGACAACCACTGATTTACAGGCTCCTGACTTGGGATAGACACATACATAAATAATTTGGCGGGGTTCAACAGGTTAGTGGGATCCCAACCCTCCCCCTAACCTGGGACAGTGGTATAACAGTACAACATAATAACGAACTATAAAAATCAGTTGAAAAAGGCTTAACTCATCAGATGGACAAAAATACAAATGGATGTGGCCGGGTACTTATACATCCCGACACAAGAAGACACAATCAACAGATCTGAGAGTACTCGCAGTTATCTGGCAGTTAGTTCAAAGCCACTAACAACTGATATCATGCATCTAAGACTAAACAATCAATCCGTAGACTTTACACTTCCTTCATAGGATGCTAGGCTTGTTTAGTGTTTTCCCTTTGCTCAGATGTAAATTTGTTTGTCAAATATTTCACAGATGATATCGAATATGTTCTTCATGTCGTAACTGCAATCCCGTTCTCTTTTAGAAAATGTGACCTACCAAATTAGACAATTTACCGGATTGGTAATAACATGAGCAGGATCTACTTAGCTTTCCAGTGCATCTGAGATCACATCCAGTGTTTGGTGGGTTCCCGTTGCTAAGTCTTTAGTTTTCTATGTTATGTCTTGGTTCTATTATTTGTCTGTTTGTATTTTTCTTTTTTTAGCTATGGCATTGTCAATAAATTTTTGATCTATGAATTTGAATGTCTCTCTGGTATTGTTCGCCCCTCTTTTGTAACTAGAAGACTAAATTCAAAAGTTTTTGTGACTAACACCTTGATTAACCTTTAAACATTAAACGAACAAAAAAAGAAACTATCGCACATGCGTGATGGTAGACAAAGTATGCACTTATGATTAAGCACTGAGATAATGATATAAATGTTCAATTGAACCATCAGCAACACAAAACTTAATGATAACACAACACAAACCCTTTTTTCAATAATTTAGATTCATGTTCATTTTGATTAGTAAAGAAAAATTAATATATATCGTCCTCCGCGAAGACTCTTTGGAAAATAAAGATGATGATAATAGGGCTTGATAATTAAAGACTGATTCTTCTCTTCAGATATACCATATATAGTATATAATGTTTACTTTGAAATAATGTAATTTCTACTTTAACCTACGTAAAAGCAATTAAATTGACTAATAACAAATATTGTTACCGTACTCTGGCTCGTTTTGGTATTTATAACGCCATCTTTTCATAGAATATGAAAATCGTGACTGTTAGTATCATAAATGTAGTGTTTTACAACAAGTTCAAATCACATGAAACTACTTGTTTTTTTAACCTTGTTCATAATAGAAATCATGCTATAAATATTATCATCTCCTGAAGGACGATAGGGAACGAAGAGTAACAATATAACATCTATTGTATTTTTTCGTAGAATATCTATAAAAACAGTATTGTAATAGTGTTTCGTGGTGATGAAAGTCTAATTGAAATTTAAATTGTTTTTTTGTTATATTATTTCATTATTCAAATACCCAAGACTATGGATTTGCGTACTAGAAAAAATAATAATTTTAGAGGAAAAATAAAAAAAAAAATACGTTAGTTGGCGATATTATCAAGGATTATGATGCCTCAGAAATGATTATGTTGTTTATGTTATTAGTTTTGTGTTTTATGTAATAATTAAAACAACTGGCTAATACATGGAAAAGTTATATGTTGATGGTAGTTATTGTTTCAGCACAGAAATACAGTCTTCAAGTCGAAAACAAAAAACGATGACATGTAAGCATATCTCGATGGACAACGTTAACGGTACTGAGTTTTATACACCAGAAGCACATTTCGATAATAAATGTCTCTTCGGTGATGATTCATGCAAAAATATTTGAAAATCTAAATGTTATTAGGAAAATTAACATCTTATTTGATTTTTTGCAATATTCGATTAAGTTAGTGTTAAACAGAACAGAAATCATACATTAATTAACAAGACTTGTACATGTATATTAGTATGCAGATATGTAGAAATATAATGTTGATCTATAATGACGTTAAAGACCGTTGCCTTGGAGAAAATATAATACAGGTAATTTAATTCAAAAGACAAAACACAGCTGATTTGCTTTGTATAGAACTTCAATTCCGTTTAATTAGGAAAGACCTTATGTTCCATTGTAATGAACTCAAAATTAACCGAAATATAACAAACTGTCATTGTTGGGTCAGAAACTTTAGACATAATTAATTTGAATACATATGTAGTGGTGTTACTATAGCATATAAGTACATGTAGTGGTGCTGCTATGGCCTATAAGTGCATAAACAAATTAGAAAGAATATGATTGTTTGATGTTCAAGAATAGAATTAATTTCATTTTTTTTTTTGTATTATACAGTCTTGGATTTATAATATGAAAGAAATTTGTACTCTGCAAAACATCTTTTCAGTTTTTTTGTTAGTAACGTATTTGATAGAAAGTGGAATCAAACATTGATTCCATAATATTAAAAACAAGAATGTGTCCTAAGTACACGGATGCCCCACTTGCACTATCATTTTCCATGTTCAATGGAGCGTGAAATTGTTAAAAAAAAATCTAATTTGGCATTAAATTAGAAAGATCATATCATAAGGAACATGTATACAAAATTGAAAATTGATTGGACTGCAGTTTCGTCAAAAACTACCTATACCAAAAACTTTAACCTGAAGCTGGACAGACGAACGAACACAAGGACGGAATAACGAAAAATTGGACGCACAGACCAGAAAACATAATGCCCCTCTACTAGTTGGGGCATAAAAACAAAAGAAAAAATTAAAACCAGCGACAACAAAGACCTGTATATGCTGCGTCAGCATCAACTTAATTGACTTTTAGTTAAATCAAAATATTTGCTCTTTAAACGTCCCTTGTGTCGTTTCTACGTGTTTAAACATGCCTGTCTTACTTACTAAAGTCATCATAGAAAATTAGGATGAAAATTTCATATTTACGCCAGAGGCGCGTTTCGTCTAAAAAAAGACTCACCAGTGACGCTCGAATCAAAAAATGTATTAAAAACGTTTAATTTTCTAGTTTTGAGCGTCCTTGAAGTTAATCCAGAAAAGCACTCCGACAAACTAACTTAAGGAAGCTGGCTTGTCAAGTTTTAGATTTTTTGTCAGATTTGCGGAATCCTCTGGTTTTATCTATTTGAGTGCCATGAAAAAATTTGCCCGGTGACCCCCATTTTTCTTTTTGGAAACCTTTTACATGTTTAATGATAAGCCATTTGTAAAAGTCAATTTTAATTACTTTTTAACAGTTTTTGAGAACATCAACTTGTCAATGATAAAGCTATGAAAAGTCAAGAGAGAATATTTTCCCGCCAAAATTTCAGTGGCTAATAGCTCGAAAATGAGCACGGTGACCTATATATTTTTTTGTTTGCTCTTTAGATTCCTTTATTTATCCCCTATCAATATAAACTAGTTTTTTGAAAAGTTACTTATTCTGAAACTGAGAAGCGAACTCCCTTAATCAAGTGTTATTTTCAATCATTATCTTTACAAACACCATTCCTTTCGGAAGAGGGAAATTTTAGAAACATTGTGTATGCATGGTATAAATTCATTTGAAGTTGGATGTATTTTGACTGATTTTTCTTTCTTAGATATATGACTTTTTATTATTTGTAAGTGGCTTTCAATTAGAGGTATAGATCGGTACTCTGTGGCTATTTTTAGTTGTTTTTGTACTTTCTATCGATCTTTTTAAACTGGTTAACTGTTTGCTTTAATGTTGTGCTTTTACACAACTGTCTGAGGTTATTTGGAGGGTTGAACGCCTGTTGATATGTGATTTTTGTTTTAAATTGGATAGTTTTGCACCCATAGTTTTGAAAACTGATGGAACATTTATTTTTTTTTATTTATGAGTTTGATTGTCCCTTTCGTATCTTTCGTCCCTCTTTTATTTCCAATGAAAAAGCTTTAAGGATGTTCGCTTGTCAAGTTTTGAGATTTTTGTCAGATTTTCGGATTCCTCTGGTTTTATCCACTTGAATGCTTAAAAAAATCCTATTGACCACCATGTTTCTTTTTATGATTTTTTTACTTGTATAATTATAAACCATCTGCAAAAGTCTTATGCAATCTTGGTCATTTTTTAACTGTTTTTTAGAACTTAAACTTATCAATGATAAAGCTACGAAAAATCAAGAGAGAACATTTTCCTGCATAATTTCAATTGCTAATATTTTTTTTTTTGCTTTTATGGTTCTTTTATTGATCCCCTATCAATATATACTAGTGCTATGAAAAGCTCGTTATTTTGAAACTGAATAGCGAACCTCCTTAAAACATTAAACAATGGACGCTATATCTAACCCATTGTGAAAGTGGTGTGAATTGAATAATAAGAGTATTAAACTCATTTTACAAACCTTGAACTTTACTATAAAATATTTTTTTTAAGTCTGATTTAAAAACTTTAAACAAAACCCTCAAGGTAGATAACACATGTGTGAAGTTCGAATTCTAGAAAAAAAACATACAACTATCTTGCTTTGTTTTTAAACACACAGACATTTCACATCCGGCTAAAGCGATTTTCACACACATATATAAGAACCATCAAGCTGTATAGACTGCATTTATATTGTTCGGTCGATAAAGCTTTCAAAAGACTATAATTTTTCTGCTTTATGCATATATATACTTTATGATTAGTTCTGAATAACAAAGTACATTGTAGTTTGAAAATAGAAATGTGAACTCAGATATGTTTTTAGTTCGCTGTCATTAACAAGCGATGATAACAGGTTTGTCTAGAGAATTATTAATGGGTTACAATTTCCACTTGTACGCTGATTTCAAATTACACGGTATAGTATTTAATTTGAAAATATGTCAATATAATTATTTTTTTAATGTCGCCTTAAATAGAATTCAAACACGAAGCATACGTCTAGTACACAAACGTCCTAATTAGTTACCAAAAAGCATTTTATAACCATGCATAAAACACCTACAACCTTCTTGAATAATTTGATATGAGTGTGATAACCGTAATTCAATGTGGAGGAATCAAAACCCGATTCGATATAGAATCATTTTGATACATCAAATTTACCTTCACTTCTATACATTTTTAAGAATAAGATTTGTTAACAGCAATTTTATAGAGATTAAGATTATAAAACAATGTTGACTGCTGTGTATTTCACATCTTTAACCTATCATTATTTGTTTTGTTCACATCGTTGTCAATAAAACAAAATTTGATACGACTGTCATAAAAGTGAGAGGTTTAGCTAGCTTTAAAACCAGATTTAGTCCGACTATTTTCTATATATATATAAGAAAATGCCTGTACTCAATCAGGAATATGACAGTTGTTATCCATTCGTTTGATGTGTTTGGGCTTTTGATTTTGCCATTTGCTTAGGGACTTGCCTTTTTAATTTTTCTTTGAGTTCAGTAATTTTGGTTGTTTTCTTTTTGATAGACCACTAGCCGAAATACCAACTGTAAAGATATTCAGTAAGATAAATTCATTACAACGTGAGCTAGTGACCTATGCAATGCACACTCTCACCCCATTATGAATTTACGTACCCAATATATATCATATTAGGTCACCAGCACACTACGTTACTTATAGTATTAACCAATTCAGGATGTGTTTGAGCTTTTGGTTTTGCCATTTGATTAGGGACTTTCCTTTTTGAATTTTCCTCGGGGTTCAATTATTTTTTTGGTGATATTACTTTTTTCTTGATATACGAATTGTTTAAATTGACACCAATTAAAGTAGCATCAAAACTAGCATTTCGGTTCTGAATGTGTCCAGTTATTGTCACCTATTAGTTTATAAATAGAACTCAAATTAATTTTGAAGAATTGTTTTCCTTTACTGTTTTTGTAACTTTCAGAGCAAGACAATAGCTTTTTGAGGATGTACATAACACTACAGGAAGATAGCTCTGTAAATAACCAGCTGAACGTTTTAATCACGTCCTATTGTTATGGAAATGTTAAGCTATTCAGAAACAACATAACTGAATTGTAAAAGAGGGACGAAAGACACTAGAGGCAGATACAGTCAAAATCATAAATCGAAAATAAACTGACAACCCCTGGCTAAAAATGAAAGAAGACAAACAGACAAACAATAGAACACATGACACAACATAGAAAACTAAATAATAAGCAACACGAACCCCACCAAAAACTAGGGGTGAACTCAGGTTCTCCGGAAGGATAAGCAGATCCTGCTCCACATATGGCACCTGTTGTAAACTGCTATTCAAAATCCAATTCGATAAAGTGTGTGAAAGTATCAACGTAAATATTTTGACAAAATTTGATGAAAATTATTTAAGTTAATTTCTATTCGTCAAGTTAGTAGTTCGCATAAATTTTGATAAAGTTTGTTATAATAGGTCTAGTGTACCCTTTCAGATTTTATCATTTTCATTCAATACTCCGAATGATATTTCGAAATAATTTGAAATAAATAGAAATAAAAGAATGTATCAGAATAAAACACAAATAATATTATCTCCCCTGGAAAGGAAAACTCTAAAACTCGGATATTCAAACCAGATTTTTCAGACATGGTATTCTTTTAGATTTGTTACCCCACTTCATTGAAAAACTCGGAATTGATCAATGTGAAAGTCATATAGACAACCTGGAGACAGATGTTCAGCAACACCATGGGTGGGATTCGAAATCACGATCTCAGTGTAGATAGGCTAGTGATACAGTAGTTTAACTACTTCTACCACTTCGGCAACCGAAGCTCCAAATTAGAATTCGACCCTTCACTTTATTTTTTCGAGAAACATTTCGTATGTTTTGTATGAAATAAGGAGATGGGATATGCTCACAAAGAATATTCATAAAACCCAAAAAATGACGTAGTTATTTGTAAATTGTTCAACAATGAGCAAACTCATATCGGATATCAAGTTATTATAAAAGACACCGACATAAAAATAATGAACAACAATCATAACGAGTAACTAACGGTCAAATGTGTGTACAAAAATTACAGAAGCATGCTAAGTTTCAGGAGAAAAAGTCTAGATGCTCCATCTTATCAAAAGCTTAAACATGTTAAACATTCGAGTCTGTTTTGTCTACCGTTATGTCTGTTCGTTTTTTTTTTCACACATCGTTGTCAATATTATGTTATTTTATGCGAATAATTATGGTCTATAATCTGAGGTGGTATCCGTATTCATCATCAACACTATTACCCATAACGCATTAGATTTTAAAATGATAACAAATCTAAATCAAAGATTGAAATTTACTTTTACTTTTAATAATGATGATGACATGTTTCAATTCGCCGTTTCAGAATCTAATGCATTCTGGGTAATATTTTCAAAAGCGTACACCAAAGCGTCTTGATTGGTTAAAAACGTCCTAAACAATTGAAATTCAACCAATGACGTGACGTTATTTTCATTTTGGGGTACGAACAATAAAATTACCCATAGTCCTTTAGATTTTGAAACGGCCAATTGTATCAAATACATACTAATAGTAGATAACTAAACATTAATTTTTATTGTACCTTTTTTAACATGGTTATTAAGTTTTCCATACGACTCGGCTTTTTTTCTAAATGTGATAGACATCTAGCTAATTGATATATCTGGATCTTAATAAACTATTAAACGTTGGAATTGTTGGTGTTTATCTCTAGGAGTATCAAAGAGGTACTTGGATGAATGCGACCTTGTCTTTTGTTTATCAATGTGATAGATACCTCACGAGTTAACATATTTGATTTAATGCTGGTGTTTATCTCTAGAAGTATCAAAGAGGTCCTTGGATGAATGCGACCTTGTCTTTTCTTTATCAATGTGATAGATATCTCACGAGTTAACATCTTTGATTTAAACATTGGAATTGCTAGTGTTTATCTCTAGGAGTATCAAAGAGTGGATGAATGCGACCTTGTCTTTTCTTAATCAATGTGATAGACATCTTGTGAGTTGATATATTTGGATTAAACGTTGGAATTAGTGGTGTTCATCTCTAGGAGTATCAAGGAGGTCCTTGGATGAATGCGACCTTGCTTTTTCTTAATTAAACATGGAACAACTTCTGAGTAAGCAGTTCTGATGTTGTTGTTCATCAGACCATACAAAATGCTGTTGATGCAGCTGTTTGCTAATCCAAAGTAAAATGCTAATGCATTCAACCATGACACATCTGTGTTTTTATCTGTACCAATAATAGTGGAGACACCGAATGGCATATACAGTACCAAATACGCTACAAATACAGCGAACTGCGATCTTGTTACTGTAAGTTCGTGTAGGATTCTCTGCCGAGCTAGACCATTGTTCCAGCTTTTATAAAGCTTATATTTAGTTTTCCGAATGTACAAGTACAATTTCAGATAACATGTACTAGTTACAGAAACGGGTGTGATTAAACAGAAAATAATGTATATAATAGTATACGTTTTGTTCAAGAATCTGTTGAAGTTACACATTTGTAATCCTGCGTCGAAAATTATAAAGTTGTCGATCCAAAAGATAGGAATCACGAAGACGAACCAGTAGAAAGCACAAAACAAAGCTAGAAAAACGACATTACGACGAGAAAACAAAGAATCGAATTTGTTTAAATGACATATTTTCACATAACGGGAAATCGCAATACACATAATGAACTGTAAACAGAGGGTGAACAGCATATGAGAAAGAACTCCAAACACTGCGCATACAGCAGGAGGCGCTGGTGCTGAATTCGTGATAAGAATATACATAGTAAATGGTAATAAAAGTCCAATAATATGCAAATCAGTTATAGCAAGCAAGACAACGAAAGCGTTTTGTACAATTCGAAGACGTTTTATACGAAGAAATGTCCATATTATTAATACATTTCCTGACATTCCAACTACAAATAGGAACATGCCTGCTGTCAAACAGAGGAATCGAACTTCATTTGTATATAATTCCATATTGGTAGTATTCATCTACAAAATTATAAATAGCATCAGATCAAATTAAATTGCGTGAACACAAACAGTTAAATTCGCCACAACAATTACAAATTATGGCATATGCATATATAGTGAATTTGCTGTTAAGGAAAATATCGATTGTAGATGTATAAAATATTCTAAGTCTCTATGATTGGTTGAACGCAATCCTACATGCTTACATACTATACGTTGTTATATTAATTGTTTTCAAATGTCCTGTCAAAATGTTTTGGAATAACAATTAACACATGTAACTTCATAAAGCAAGCTCTCAGTTTTGATATTTTTGTATGTCATGTTTGTTTTTAGACAGATTAAATGTTCTTTGCTACATTTTTCTGAATTGTATTTGTTTACATTATCTTGAATAGCTTTTTTCCACTGAACAAAATTGGGTTTTTTTTAAATAACAAAAATAACAAAAAACGAGCGAACCATTATATCGAAGTGTAAGAAAGTGTTTTACTTTTTATTTTACATTAACTCATTTATATTTGTCTCCCTAGTTTTACTGGTGTAGTATAGCGTGATCGAAGAACATTGTGTATGAATAAAGAGAGGGAGTCCTCAATACTACAATGTAACAATGTGTACACGATCGATGCTTTCAAGACCTTATAAAATTACAAAGAAGCAAGTCCAATAAAACTACCAATAAGGCAAAATCTACTGTATCAACCAAAAACAAACATTTACCATCCAAATCCCGAAGTGTTCATGCTATCAGCTTGGCTGCTCTCCACAAAAATTTCAGAAATAAGGGATTTTCAAAAGAAACTAGAAAGCTTCTCAGAGCATCATGGAGATCTGGCACACAGCAAGACTATGCTTGTAAATTCAAAAGATTTCCTAGTTGGTGTAGTGAACGGGAAAAAGATCCCTATGCAGCTACTTTAGCAGAATGTGCAGATTTTTTATCTCATTTGTACAGTCAGGTTTACAATACCGTACTATAGCAGGTTATAGGTCAATGTTATCTTCATTGCTATCTCCAATAGATAATGTTCCAATTGGGCAACATCCTTTTATTATTAGACTACATTAGAGAGGTTTTCAATTCTAGACCTCCTAAAGTTAATTTAGTCCCAGAAAGGTATTTCCAAAAAGTGTTGGACATTTTGCAAAAGTCTCCTTTTGAACCTTTATTGAAAGCTGATATTAAATGCTTAACTTATAAAGTGTTTTTTCTTACAGCAATCACAACATACAGGAGGTGCTCAGACTTACAAGCATTGAGGATAGGAGAGGGGTTTGTGAATGCTCAGAAGAAAGGACTTGTTTTCTTGAGACCAGGTTTATCAAAACAAGATAGACCAAATCATTATGGAAGTAAAATTTCTGTGCCTTACTTTGAACACAATAAAAAACTGGATCCTAAAAGAGCCATTGCTATTTATTTGAAACGTACTGAAGAAACGAGGAAAGACGAAGGAAAACTTTTCTTGTCAACGGTTAAACCATTCAAACCGGTTACATCGCAAACAATTTCTAGGTGGTAAGTAAATACAATCAAAATGGCATATGAAAATACAGATTTCAAAGTAAAAGCTCACAGTACGAGAGCAATTGGACCTTCATGGGCCTTATTCAATGGGGCTAGTATGAAGAGTATTTTAGAGTCAGCTGACTGGTCTACAGATACAACTTTCATCAAGTTTTATTTGAGAAATGTAGATGTTAAGGTTTTATCCTGCTGTGTATATAACAGATTGTTTTTAAAATTATAAAAAAAACCTGATATATTTTTACTGTAATGTGCAGTTCGGAAAGAAAAAAGATAAAAAGACTAAAGAAAAGAAGAAAAAAAAAGACATTGTAAATATTGTATAGTGTACAGAAGAATGTTTTTAAAATGAACAAGTGGTATGAAGTAGAGATTATACCCAGGATGAAGAGACGCAGAGCCATAGAAAATTACCCTACCACCAGAGAGGTAAGGCTTTGTAAATCTATCCGTATGTATATTTCTCAGGTGGTAAGTAGAAAATGAATGAAATGAAATTCTAAATTTGTTTTCAAATTCAGATTTTATGAATGAAGTTTTCTACTTAACACCTGATAATTACCCACCCAACCTCCCCACGTAATTTTCTATAGTAGTAATAATGTTACTGAAAAATAGAAAAAAACAAAACTGGGGTACAGGTAAAGTAAAGCATGTACAGTGGAGATCACTTCAAACCTCTCATTAAATCTGTCAGGAGAACTGTTCTAGAACAGTACGTAGAACTGTCAGCCTGACACCTTTTATTCAGTTCTAGGTAAGAACTGTTCTAGCTAGAACTGATTTGGTCAGTTTTACTTAGAACTGATTTTGACAGTTCTACCCTAGAACAGTTTTAGACAGTTCTAGCTAGAACTGACCAAATATTTGGTCAGTTCTACTTCTAGAACAGTTCTACGGTTAGAATTGATTTCTAATTCTACGGCTAGAATTGATTTTTATAAATTCTACGGCCAGAATTGATTTATAAGTTCTACAGCTAAGATTGATTTATAAATTCTACGGCTAAAATTGATTTATAAATACTACGGCTAGAGTTGATTTATAAGTTTTAAGAACTTTTTGCCTTTATATAAAGGCTTGGGTAAAAAAGCGATCTAGATATAGAGTTTTGCTATTTTGCCGGTTTTATAATCGGCAAGAGAACATGTTTAACCTGTTAACCACGCCATATTCTGCATGTATGTGTCTGTTCCAAGTCAGGAGCATGTAATTCAGTGATTTTCTTTTGTTGATGTGTCACATAAATTATTTGTTTTTCTTTCATTTTTTGTACATAAATTAGGCCGTTAGTATTAGGGGGGCATTATTATTTGAATTGTTTTACATTTGTTATTCAGGATGGCTCGTTATCACATAACAAAATTATCGGACCTCATTAACCAATATAATATCAGTTTACGAGTAGTTTTCATACCTCGGACGACCTGTTTAACAAAAATCTTTTGACCGCATCAATCTAAACTGCCATTATTTGCTTTTTCTTTCTGCAAAACTATATGGCTGCACAGTATCAGTTTTAATTTTAGGTCTAGAGGGACTGTAATATACAAGTTACAGCAATTTTGGAAAAAAATTTATTCGCATCAATTTATAGTGACTGCATGCAGGGGCTGATCCAGCCATTTTTAAAAGGCTGGGGGGGGGGGGTCCACATATATGCTCCCATTCAAATGCATTGATGTTAAAAAAAAGTGGGGTTCCAACCCCTGGATCCCTCCCCTTGATCCTAAATATTGAATCATAAACAAATATCAGTAGCTTTTATACTTCAGACTGATACGTGTAATAAAATCTATTGACTGCATCAACCAAAACTTACCTTATTTGCTTTTTATTCTGTAAATCTATATAGCTGCACAGCAATTCAGTTATAATTTTAGGTCGAGAGCGACTGTAGTATGTAAATAACTGCAATATTGGAATTCAATGACCACAATTTTTTTTTCCGCATCAATTGAGGGTGCCAGCATTTCCTATTTTTATTCAAAATATCGCATCAGAAACAAATATCAGTAGTTTTCATACCTCAGACTGACTCATGTAAGAAAATTATTTGTCTGCATCAATCAAAACTGACCATATTTGACAGCATCAACCAAAACTGACCATATTTGACCACATCAACCAAAACTGACCATATTTGCTCTTTTTTATGTAACTCTTATAGTCGCATAGTAAATCTGTAATATTTTTATGTAAGGATGGAGTGTATAATCATGATAATACAAATGATCTATATTATAGGGTTATTGCATGAATATTGGAGAATATTGTTCCGAGTAGAATTTTATATTGCACGAGCTTATATTTTAAAAGCAGGATGGATTGTTTAATATAAATGAAAGCAATATTGGAAAACAAAATTATGCTCGCATCAGTTTATAGTGCCAGCATGTCCTCTCTTTAATCAAAATTTTGAATCGTAAACTAATTTCAGTAGTTTTGATATCTCAGACTGACTCATGGATATAACAAAATTATTTGTCCGCATCACCAAAAACCATGAAAACTGACCATATTTATAGCTTACTATGCGGTATGGGCTTTGTTCATTGTTGAAGGCCGTACGGTGACCTATAGTTGTTAATGTCTGTGTCATTTTGGTCTTTTGTGGATAGTTGTCTCATTGGCAATCATACCACATCTTCTTTTTTATATTTGACAGCATCAACCAAAACTTGACCATATTTACACTTTATAATGTAAATCTTAATATATATATATATATAGCCGCATAGGAAATCACTTATAGTTACATATCACGATGGATTGTATAATTCAAATGACAGCAATATTGTAACACATTGGCTACAAAAAAAATTCCACATCAATTTAGAGTACCAGCAATTTTCTGCAAGTCTTCTTTTAATTCAAAATATTGAATTGTAAACAAATTTCAGTAGTTTCGATATACATGTATCAGACTGAGTCGTTTTAACAAAATTAATTCACCACATCAACCAAAACTGAACTTATTTACAGTTATCATGTAAACATATATGGCCTCAGTCATTGTAAACCAATAATATTTCTATGTCAGGACGGATCGTATGATAAAAATGACACCAACTTTGGAACATAATACACCTTATTGCTAATCCTGGCTGACCCGGCCTTTTGAACTTTTGAAGCATGCAACAATCACTTTTCCATTGTGGCGTCAGATATTTTGTTTTATGACGTCAAATTTTTACGGGAACCTGTGTGATATCCAGTAATGGCAGACAAATAGCGATAAGGTGTATCTATACCATATCTAAAAATTTAGCGCGCTGCTATTTCCTCTCTGTATCCATAATAACGAACCGTCACTAAAATGACTTTTTAAGTCCGTTAGTTTGTGCTGAGACTACTATATAATAGTATATAGTAGTCTCAGGTTTGTAATGGGTTTTTTTTTAAAAAAAAAACTATTTTACAGCATCATCCAACACTCACATGACTGATTCATATACTTTATTTTAAAATAAAAAGTACATGTATGGGAAGTTCTCTTCTTGGAATAGTATACTGTTAATATAATTTGAAGAAGGCAAAGAAAATGCATGATTTTGTTTGTAGCCGAACGTCCAGGGGCAAATGTTTCATTCATGTTGAGATGAGTATATTTTTCTGAGTTCCAGACTCCCTGATATCATTTATAATCGTTATGGATAAGTCTGGCTAAATTGACGAGATGGTGCAAATGTATATAGTTTTTTTACGTTATAATACAACACTTTTTTCATTAATATCCCATAATTCATCCACTGTACAATTTTCGTTTGAACATTTGTCAAAACAGAATCTTAAATGAATGTAAATCCAAGGCAAACAAGGTAAATTACGATTAAAGTTCCATGAATTAAATGCAGAGTTATATTTATGAAGAGACTGTTAAAAACGGGGAACGAAGAAACGTAAACAATGATGTTTCCTATGCAATCTTATAAAAATATTTAGACATTTCTACCCTAGAACTGATCCTGACAGTTCTACCTAGAACTGATTTAGTCAGTTCTACCTAGAACTAATTTAGTCAATTCTACCTAGAACTGATACCTCCATATTATTCAAAATAACCAAATGTTAAAAAAGTACTGGGCATGCTTAAATATTGTAATAATAATGTGCTGTCTAAGCTGTCAATTTTTATTCAAAAGGTAGAAAAGATGCTTGTCTGATTTAAAACTGCAATAAACAAAGATTTATCAAAAAATTTTAAAATGTATACTGTATGTATTATGAAATATGTTGTGATTTATATTGTGCATAATATGCTCCTGTTACGCAGTCTTCTGCGGCTGAGTTTTCTTTAATAAACTATAAACTATAAACTTAGAACAGTTCTAGGGTAGAACTGTTCTAGGTAGAACTGTTCTAGGACAGGTTAGAACAGTTCTATGATAGGTTAGAACAGGTCTATGACAGATATTCTGACAGTTCTAATGAGATGTTAGAAGTGATCTCCATTGTAAGTGACGTAGTTCCGGTTGGAAGTATCTCCGTCATCTAGATGTTTTATTTTAATTGCGAAGTCTGGAGTGGTAAGGAAAGTAATATCCGTATGTATATTTCTAAGGTGGTAAGTAGAAAACTTCATTCATAAAATCTGAATTTGAAAACAAATTTAGAATTTGCTTTCATTCAATAAAAAATACAGATTTTTATGACACATAAATGTAAAGTAAATATTTCTTTTTCTATTAACAGCAGCTAATAAAAGAACAATATCACATAAAACATCAATCACTTATGATGAGTTTATTATACTAGACTCATAAAAACGAACATGATATAAACCAGAGAGCAGAGAAAACACAAAGTATAAAGGCGTTCCGTGTGTAATTGTGGGGTTCTAAAACAAAGTTGTTGCTCATCTAGAATGAAATACCAACACAAATCATGCACAGTGTAGCTACGAACAAGGTGGCTACTTTCCCTGAAAATGAAATAATAAAAAACGGCACCTTATTTTAATACCATAGTCAAACTGTGTCCCTTACAACTCTTAACTGTCATACAAGTGATAGGTTTAGCTAGCAATAAGACCAGATTTTATACACGATTTTCTATATATAAAAATGCCTTACCAAGTCAGAAATATGAGAGTTTTTTTCCATTCTTATGGTGTGTTTGAGCTTTTGATTTTGACATTTGATAAGAGACATTCAGTTTTGAATTTCCTTGAAATTCAGTATTTTTGTTATTCACTTTTTACAATATGAAGCTACAATGTACGTCATGGTTGCTTGTGAATCTACAGTGTGTTGGTTTTGAATTTACAGATGACTTGTTGTCATAAGATAACCTTCCTTGGCAATCATTAATGTTGACGTTGACAAAAATGACAATGTACTAAACCGACAATAGTGTTACAATTGTGTGTTTTGTTAAAACGATATTATTGTTTAGCAAAATAGTGCATTTACTTTAATTTGTCAACTAGATTTTAACATGTTTAAATTAACTTGTGTCGATTACTTGTCATGACTACGAAAAGGGGAAAATGGAGAAACAATCAGGAGTAAAGGAAAACAAAGAACGTAAAAGACAAAAGTATTGAAAATTATGCAAAATTTACCCCTTGATACATAGATTTGATTAACAGCTTGTTTGTACTTAAAAATTGAGTGCATTGACAAATATGATTCAATTCAATATCAGTATAAAATAACATATCGTGACGAACAACTATTTGAATCAGATATTTTGTATGTAGTTTTATGCATTAAAAATACTATGTTAGTGATCTATAAAAGACTGATTCGTTTGGAATCTTTGTTATAGATATAAAAAAAAACACAATTGCTTTACAATTATTTCATTGTTTGAACTTGAAACTTGTACTACCGTTGCACTCGCTGATATTGCCATATCACGAAACAATACATTGATCCTTCTTGGTGAAATCAAAACAGAACAAAATACAAGTTAAGACTGTTTCATGAAATTCTAGGTAAAAACTTTTGAAAATAATATACACGGAATTTTAAAATACATTTTTTATTACATATAATATGATTGATTGATAAGAATGTTCCAACAAACTTGAAATGAAGGTGTTTTTTGTTTTGTTTTATATGTTATGGTATAGAACCAATAATTCCGGCCCAGTCGGAAAGAACATACAAGAAAGTAGTTCATATTTTACACAAAATAGTTCATACGCATATGTAAGAATTAATTTCAGAAATAGTCCAAAAGTTCTATAGAATTTATAAGAAATATAAGTAGATGTGGAATTTTGACCATGAGACAGCCTTCTGTAAAATACAAAATGTTTTAGTTTAATGTATGAGTCACTGTTAATAAAGGAAGACGTTTTTTAAAGTTACGCAAAGGAATTAACCATTTCAAAAAGTGAATGGTTTCTACGAAAATGCATCCTAAAGCTGCGTTTCAATAATTTCTATTTTTATTAGAAATACGAAGATATGGAGATGTGGCATTATTGCCAATGAAACAACTATTCAAAACGAGATTGTATATACATTTTCCGAAGAAGAAAAATAAAACTTATAAAACTAATGCAAAAGTGAAAGGAAAAGTAAAAACAATTTAATTTATCATTGGCGTTTTTGAATGTTTCTTAGACATTCGCTGATAATTTCAATTTGTCATAAGCAAACAACAAACTTGAATAAATATAGAAATCAGTAAATAAAACAAAATAACAAAAACTCTCAATGAAACGCTTGCTTATAATGATGTGGCGTAATTTAACAACAATGTCAAAATTTGTGTTTTTAAAATGACATTTTGTTCTAAAAATATTTTATTTCATGCAATTCGAAAATTTTAAATATCCTTTTCTAAACAGTGATGTTTTCTTTAAATTTCTGTTCTTCCAAACGCCAGATGAACACAATTTCCTATGGTCTGATAAAGATAAATAGGGTACACTGACTCAACATCGTGTGATTTCTGATTAGTGAACGGCACTTACAGTGGTATCAGCAATATACATTGCTTATGTCTTGAAATTGACACACATGACGGACTTTAAATAAAGTCGACAACAGACGTTTTGAACCTCAACCTCAAAATTTTCAGTAATAAAATACTTATTGGTCAATCGTATTTCGTTAACATATCTCCATTAAATTTTCTCTCAATATGAAATCGCAAAATAATATTTGATTATTTAAGATAAATTTGATAAAAAGTACCGGTGTGAGTTCATTTGTAACTGAACTTAAATACTTCAAATATTAGCTGTTTATAATACAATATAAACTTAATTGCAGTTATAATTGTGAAACTTCTTTCATGAGCTATACACTATCAATTTGACATATTCTAGACCTAATATCATTTATTGATTTTAGTTCAAAATTGAAAATTTTGTTTATATTTCACAATTAACATCTTATTAACGAAAAAGATGTTTTATGTTTGTCAATGAGAATACTCTACACCGAAGAGCAAATGATCTACAAGTTAATAAATGAATGATATGTTATTCTAAAGCCTCCACTAACGCCAAAATCAATACCGCATAGAAAGTACGCAATCGTTGATCCCGTAACTATAAATTTAAAGTAAAACAATTCAAACGAGAACAAAACAGTAAACGAAAAACTAATTTAAAATAATTGTTATATTATTTGCATATTTGGGAATACGTTGATATGATTAGTCGAGAGAACTTCCAGTAGTTGTTCTTGTCGTTGTTTATTTTTCGATAGACGACGTAGACCGAATTTCTTTTCGTAACCAATTTAAACCAGATGGTGGCAATAATAACAACGACATTAACAACATTTATTTTCACTGCACGTTAATCGTTTAATTGAATAATAAACACAAAAACATTCGCTTGAATGATACTAAGAGTTTTTGCAGTTTATTTTTTATCAGATATCAAATTTTATTGAGTACATTTTTTTTGCGTTAAACAACAATTATATTCATGCGCCAAGCCTATCCAATGACATAAATACACAATTTACATGTGATAGTGGTAACGAGTGTGGAAAAATATATTCCCTATCTCCAATATTAAAGAATTTTAAGGATTAAACGCCTTTTTAAAGGATTTCTTTGGTGTATTAACTGGACCTAGTCACTCACAAACATATCATAAAAGTCCTTTGTTCGTACACAAAAATTACGTTACGACATTGGTTGAATTTCAATTGTGTATGACATTAATAAAAAAAAATCGCGACGCTTTGGTGTTCATTTTAAAATATATTACCCAGAATGCATTAGATTTTAAAATGACGAATTCAGTAAAGACAATGTAGACAAGGCCAATAATAAAACAAGTATTTTTTCAGATGACGACAAAGAATACCAGTTTTATGTCGGTGCCTCCGATTTGGAAACTGAAGGGATGTGGAAATGGATCACACCAAATTCAATGAACTTCTTCAGATTTAAGTCACCAGGTCAACCAAACAACCGTGACAATGGTTTTCCGACTTTTCCGGCAAATTGTGGAAGACTTTTCAGTGACGGAGGTATTAACAAAAAAGGATTCCTGTATGATGCATATTGCAACCAGACAAAAAGTTCATATGTGAAATTTAAACATTCTAAAAAATTGCGCTTTTAGATTTTTCAAATAGCAGCAAATGTATAATTCACTGAAATGTAATTTTTCTATAGGTTTAATGTTTATACCTTTTCTGAGTCATGACGAAAACACTATGTTGTGAATTTGAAAATGAAGTTTATGTCGTTTATAGTACATACCGTTTATGAAATACACTTTTTGCCATGCTTGTTAATAGTTAAACAATTTCAGTGCAATTCCTGTCGTGTAGCTTTACGAAACAGTAGGGACCGACGGATTTTTAAAAAAAAAAGTGGAGTTGAAGTTGTCACTTTTTTATGATGAAGAAAGTCCCTGATGTTGATAGCATTAATTACTATTTAAGAAAACGAAGCTGAAAGGCATTTTCTATTTTCAACGTGCAATCGTTCTTGCCTCATTATTTGAAATCGACGGAAAGTAAAAATTACAAATCATTTTACAAGTCAGTATTTCGAAACATATCTATTCATTATTTTAGGGATTTATCTCTTACACTGTTTTTAAAGTTTACAGTCAGTGACAGTAGAATGATACGAATGTAATGTTACATAAGCGGATGATAAAGAAAAAGATCATCAAAGTTTAAAGTGAGTGATCTAGATTTGAAATACCCAACGTAAGGACTATAGTATGTATCGTACCTTGACTTCGCTAAGGTCTAACGCTGGTGTTGAATAAACTAATTACATTTAGATACCTGCAAGCTGAACTTTGTACATCTTTAAAGTTATCATTATTCTTATCATAATCCTTATTCCTATGATTATCATAATCCTTATTCTTATTATTATCATAATCCTTATTATTATCATTATCATTATCTAGAAACTCTTTATATCGGTGTAGAAAGGCGTACTAATTATACAGCTATTAGTATATTTATGAATTTTTGTTCCATCCATGATGCTTACTTTCATAAATAAAAAGGATCATTGTCCGGTTAATTAAAATGGTTTATTATAAGTTCATTGTTGGTTTATCATATTACGCAATGTTTGTCGAGTTTCACCGATATAAAGTAGCCCACACTATTCCGTAAAAACCATTTATTCATTGAACAGGCTTAAAAGATTATTATTTTTGTAATAGATTTTATCTGTTCAACTTACTAGAAAATTACTGAGAAATTATAAGCATATTGCATATCTTAAATGTAGTTTTTTTCTGTAGGTTTATAAAAATCTGATTATAATCTGAACGCCTGGAACTAAATCCAGAATTTTTTTTTTTTTTTAAAGCAATCTTGTTGAAATATATTCAAACGGATAACTATTGAAGAATGGGCCATAACTATTTTGCAACTGTTAAATTCAAATTGAAACTGTATATGGAAAACGAACCTGCAATTCAAATGTAGATGAAATAATGCATGTTTAAAGAATTTATAATAAGTCTTTCTTAATGAATGAATGAAATCGTAATTTAAAAACAAAGTGTATATTAAAAGGGCATTAGCTGTCAAATGCATAACCATTGATTTGATTCAAATTGGCATATTTGATTTATAACATACTCAAACGTATATCCCAACTTTCAAAACTCTAAAATAAGCAATTAACAAAGCATGAGCTCGATTATATGTGTCAGCATTTCATGTATGTTTTAGTGTAGACGACGTCTTATTTACTATATAAATGACCTCCGGAGACTGCCGACGGCTATATTACCCGATATAAACATAAATATAGATATAAATAGTACGCGAACTCGTGCAATTGGATTTTCTAGGTCTTCTAAATTTTTAATTCATTTGTATAATTATGTTAAAATATACATCAATCATTGTTTTATCTACATGTATATAAGAACGGGTTTTTATGGATTGAATAAGTCCATCAAATGGTTTACCCTTGTTTGACTTTTAATGTTGACATTCTTTTCCTTTTAATAACTGAACATGTCTTATTTCTGCCTAACCCATCTCTAGCTAAGTGGTTAAATTGAAGGTCACAAGCATACAGATTCGAGGTCGAACTTTTCACTTCCAAGTGAGTAATTCCTTAGCGATGTTTATTAGCTTATTTAAACAAAATTGAACTAAACTGGCTGCTAAAAGCAAATTTTTATTTCACTATAATTGCATTTTTATCATTGATTGAACATAATTTACAAGCTAATGTGTGTGTTCAAAAAAATTTGTTTAAAGGGGACTAATTATTATAAGTCAATGGTATTTGGTATGCAGTTGTATTAACATTGACACAACTCATTTCCATGGAGATTGTTCAACAATTTTCAACAAAGTACTTTCAGTCATGGTTCATCGACTTTGAATGTTTGCATTACTTGTACATGTTCAAAGAACCATGTCATGCATGTGGCGGTTTTAAAATTAATAAACACACGTTTATCCTTCAATTATTCATTTGACGTTTCGTCGAAAAAACAGTATTTAACTTTTAAGTTTGAACAACACTGTATTTCGAAATAAATTACTTATTACATAGAGACATTTATGTAAATAAAGCGGATAAACTTCACGGCGAAAAGCAACGAATTTTTGTTGACTTTACGAGGATAAGAATAAGTGCGTTTTGCTATCATTCTTTCTTTGCTTCGAGTTACCTATATCCGATGGTAATACAACACATTGTTTACTGGTGAAATGGTTGTTTTTGTATTGTAAACTCTGACTGCTATAAAAAAAAACTTATATCAAGCTTGTCAATTTCAAATAGTTTTTGTGGTTTAATTACGATTTAGTCAAATATGCTTTTATTTGAGTTTCATTTCAAAGTAAATAATTGACAGATATAGCTTAATTTTGTTTTCATTGAACCTTTCAATCAGAATACGATTACTATCATCTTATATTGTTTTGTCACTTGACCTTGTTATTAACACAATATTGTATCACTAAATAATAGAAATTTTTGTCACTAGACGTTCAGCAAGTTACAACCATTGACTTTCCGAATTGATTTTCCTCTAAGTTCAGTATTTTTGTGATTTTACTTTTTCAATAACCATACCAAAATACTTCATAATAACACAAAAACTAACAAATAGCAGAAGGTAAATTTATAACTTATTTCCATGTTAGCAAAATCAATGTTTTCAAATTCAACAACCGATTTTTCAACATGAATATTTGACATCTGTCTGTATTACGTATCAATATTCGTTAGAACATTGTCAAACAGGAATAATTCTTGTCTTTTCACATTAATTGGGACCACTTTTGTATTGACGAATGTCGTATTTTGATCATCGAATGCCTATGGCTAATACAATTGATTTTAGGTTTGGGTGTCATTGACGATAGCATCGCAATTATGTGGCAATAAATTGTGTATGCTGAAAAAGTAAAATCACAAAATTATTGAACTTCGAGGAAAATTTAAAAAGGGAAGTCCCTTATAACATGGCAAAATGAAAAGCTCAAACTCATCGAACGAAAGGATAACAACGATCATATTCCTGACTTTGTAGAAGCATTTGTTATGCAGAAAATGGTTATTTAAACCTGGTTTTATAGCTAGCTATACCTCTCATGTGTATGCCAATCGATTAAATTCCATTATATTGACAACTATGTGTGAACAAAAAAAAAACAAACATAATAGGTATAAATGTAAAATAAGTAGGGGTAAAGCAGTCAAAATTGTGCTATAACCTCAGTCACTATAAAAACAAAGAAAAACAATATCATGAATATTGCAGACGTTAATTTTAAGGGTCACTCGACTGGGCCGGCTTGTGTAGTGTTCTCCCTTGAACAGATGTAAATTTGTATAACAAATATTTCACAGATGATATATTCTTATGTCATAACTACAATCCCGTTTCCTTTTCACGAATGTGACCTACCGAATTAGACAATTTACCTGGTTTGTAATAACATGAGCAACACAACGTGTGCTATATATGGAGCAGGATCTACGTACCCTTCCGGGGCACCTGAGATCACACCCAGTTTTTGGTGGGGTTCCTGTTGCTAAGTCTTAGGTTTCTATATTGTGTCTTGTGTTCTATTATTTGTCTGTTTGTATTTTTCTTTATTTATAAGCTATGGCATTGTCAATTAATTTTCTATCTATGAAATTGAATGTCTCTCTGGTATCGTTCGCCCCTCTTTTGTAGCTAGAAGACAAAATTCAAAAGTTAAACGAAAATTTTGTTTGTGTTTAACACCTTTATTAACCTTCAAACGTTAAACGAACAAAAAGAAACTATCGAAAATGCGTGATTGTAGACAAATTATGCACATATGATATTAAAAGCACTGCGATAGTGATATCAATGTTCAATTGAATCATCAGCAACAAAAAAAATCAATTATAGGATGTTCCACACAAACCTTTGTCTCAATAATTAAATTCAATAAAATTAATGTCATTTTCATTAGTTAAGAATAATGAATATATATATATATTGTCCTCCACGAAGACTCTTTAGAAAATAAAGATAATGATAATAGGGCTTGATAATTAAAGAGTCTGACTGATTCTTCTATTCAGATCTACCATATATAATATATAATGTTTACTTTAAAATAATGTTATTTCTACTTTAGACTACGTAAAAGCATTTAAATTGACTTATTACACATATTGTTACCGTCCTACGGCTCGTTTGGTATTTATGACGTCATCTTTTCACAGAATATGAAAATCGTGACTGCTAGTATCATATATGTAAAGAAAGGCAACAGTAGTATACCGCTGTTCAAAACTCATAAATCCATGGACAAAAAACAAAATCGGGGTAACAAACTAAAACCGAGGGAAACGCATTAAATATAAGAGGATAACAACGACACAACACTAAAATATAACACACACAGAAACGGACCAAGCATCAGACAAAATCCCACGAGAATAACAAATATAACATCAAAACCAAATACATGAATTTGGGATAGACAAGTACCGTGACACGTCTTATCGCAATGTGAAATTACACTAAAAAATGTAGTGTTTTATAATAAGTTCAAATCACATGAAACTTCTTGTTTTTTAACCTTGTTATTAATAGAAATCATACTATAAATATTATCATCTCCTGAAGGACGATAGGGAACGAAGAGTAACAATATAACATCTATTGTATTTTATCGTAGACTATCCATAAAAACAGTATTGTAATAGTTTTTCTTGGCGATGAAAATCTAATTTAAATTTTAATTGTTTTTTGTTATATTATTTATATTTCCAATACACAAAAATAAAATATGGATTCCCGCACTGGAAAAAATAATAATTTTAGAAAAAAAATTAAAATACGTTAGTTGGCTATGTTATCTAGGCTTTTGATGCTCCATAAATAATTTGGTTGTTTATGTTGTTAGTTTCGCGTCTTATGTAATAATTAAAACAATTGGCTAATACTTGGAAAAGTAATACGTAAATGGTAGTTATTGTTTCAGCACAGAAATGCAGACCGCAAGTCGAAGACAAAAAACGATGACATGTAAGCATATATGGATGGACTAAGTTAACGGTACCGAGTTTATGCACCTTGCAGAAGCGAATTTCGACAATAAATGTCTCTTCGGTGATGTTTCATGCAAAAATATTTGAAAATCTGAATATTATTAGAGAAATGAAGATCTTATTCGATGTTTTGCAATTTTCGATTAAGTTAGTGTTAAACACAACAGATATCATACAGTAATTAATAAGATTTGTTCATGTATATAATCATGCAGCTATGTAGAAATATGATGTTGATTCTATAATGACGTGAAAGACCGTGGAAGAAAATATAATACAAGTAATTTAATTCAAAAGACAAAACACAGCTGATTTGCTTTGTATAGAACTTCAATTCCGTTTAATTCAGAAAGACCTTATGTTCCATTGTAATAAACTAAAAATTAATAAAATTTAATGATCTAATGATTAAATTGATTTATTGCATTAAAAATACATTTAGTTGTTTATAATTGTGTATCAAACGTACGTAGTCCATTATTTACGTTTTGCCATTTACATAATTACAACCATATATTTAAACATACGAAAGAATATGCTTTGAAGCACCTCGTGGACTTTGGTCATATATAAGCACGTGCTCCCGCTAAATTTTCATTCCACGAGTATTTTTCAAGATTGCACAACCCACCCTCCCTCCTTTTAACAAACACAATTGCTGCTGTTTTTAGTTTATTTTTCAGATTACATGGTGAACAGATCCAAATGTATTGAATGTTCCAATGAGATTGTCATGTATCATCAAAAGTGTCAGACGTTTTAATATTCATCGGCAGATCAATGAAACCTGAATATTCAAGGAATTTGCAGGAATAATAAAAAAGAGTGTCTATCGTCATGGCATTCCGTTTAATATGGAAAGTGCGTTGGATGTCATCATCAACATGATTCAACTGGCAGTGATTTATTCAAATATCGTTCATTAAGCTGTTATGGATCTGCCCAGCAGCTAGAATTGTTATGCATTTACTGTTGGTTTTCCTTCAGTGACCAATTGTCATCAAGTTTTAACTTGTTGGCCTGTTTGTTGATGTTGGTTGTTTGTTGGTTTATATTGTTGAATATTGTTGAATAAATGCCATGACAAATAATCAGCCAAATTTCAAATTTAATTGTTTGTTTGTTGTTTATATTGTTCTTGCGAAAGAATGGAACATAACACATCTGCAGTTGTATATTCATTGCGCACATTGAATATGCAATAACCGAAATCTAACAAAAGTTCATTGTTGGGTCAGGATATTTAAACATAATTAATTTGACTACATTTGTATTTGTGTTGCTATGGCCTATAAGTACATAAAAAAAATTAGTAAGTATATGTTTTTTGATAGCTCAAGCATCCAATTAATTTCGGGGAAACCTGGTCTAAGCTAAATTTGTCCTATAAACGTTTGTGAAAATTTTTTAATTATACAATCTTTGTTTTTAGTATATGAAGGAAATTTACAGGCTGCAAAACAATATTGGTGTATTCAGTTCAGTTGTTTTGCTATAAGTAACGTATTTGATAGGAAGTGAAATCAAACATTGATTCCGTAATAGCAAAAAAAAAAAAAAGAAACATAAAACCAGCAACAACAAAGACCTGCATATGCTGCATCAGCATCAATGTGATTGACCTTTAATTAAATCAAATTATTTGCTCTTTAAACGTCCTTTGTGTCGTTTCTATGTGTTTATACATGCCTGTCTTACTACATAAACTCATCATAGATACAAGGATTAAAATTTTATATTTACGCCAGACGCGCGTTTAAATTTCAACTTTTTTAGTTCTCTTTCAAAATTTTTAGTTTAAACTACAAGAACTGGTGTTTTAATTTGATCTGAATCACATCAGATGGTTTTCAGTGTTGTTTATGAAGTTGAAGCAGCATTTTTGGTGACCTTTGGTCAACTTCCGGTTTATATTTCGTGTTAAAATTCAAGAAAAACGTCGACTTTAAATTTGCAAAAAGTGAAAAGAAGTATGTAATAGAATCAAGTATTAAGTTCTCCGGAGACCATTAAAATACATTTATGGTGAATAATATTGTTTGATTATTATTTTTGAATGAAGATATACATACATTTTATAAATCGAGGGTCTAAATACCAATTCAAAGATGAGCTCTTAAAAATTTAAACTTATTGAGACATCAGATGACCGAATACTAGGAAGATTTTCCTCAAATGTTGAAGAGGTTGACTGGACTTTATTTTGGTTCATTTATATGTTTTGGGGTTTATAGTGTGACGTCCATTTTCACTGAACTAGTACACAAATTTTATATAGGGGCCAGCTGTGGTCCACATCGGGTGCGGGAATTTCTCGCTGCATTGAACACCCATTGGTGGCCTTCGGCTGTTGTCTGCTCTTTTGGCCGGGTTGTTATCTCTTTGACATATTCCCCATTTCCATTCTCAGTTTTATATGAATAACTTGTCAAAATATGACAAATGAATAGCTGCAATGCCCTATATCGGCAAAGTTTATCAATATTGGTGCCGGATATGTGACTTTTGCGGAAAATCTCGTAAAATACAAAGAACATCCATGTTTACCGTCTACGCCCAATTAGAATACACAATATGATGGCAGTGGTCTTTCAGTACTATGTACAGAAAACTATGCACATGACATAATACCTGCCATCTAAAGTTCAATTTGACAGAACTAAAGAGAGCTAAAAAAAAAGACATCAAAGGAATACAAATGATATGTAAAAAAAAGGCAATCGGAGCAGGAACTCACCCGTACCAGCTTAAATTAGCAATGACAGAATATGTATGATCCTGTTGTGGTTCGTACAAACCAGATGAAAGCCTCCAAGACAAAACAACAAGTAATGATAATATCCCAATCGGCAATCTTCGGATGACAGCGCTACTCTCCTTCTATATGAGGTACGGAAACGGCCGAGTTATGACGATTGGATAATATCCCTTTTCTTCAATGTGAACTAAAGCTTCAGGACAAAACTTTATTAGAGAATATCAGTGCTGGGGACTTTATTGTACTAGAAACGAAATATCATGTCCAATGACTTGCTAATCTTTGTCGAAAGACATCAAGCTTTTTTAGTGAAGATGAGACTGAATAAGGAAAAGACACGAATAAGCCATGGAATCGCATTAGCTGAATTCATCAGCTAAGTTAAAGATTCTATAACCAAGGAAGATTTAGCACCATTGTTTAAGATGTCAGGTTTATTCTAGGCGAATAAGGAATCTAGGTGTTGACATTGAAGTCAGAGTTCATAGTACAAGATTAAAGAATAGACTTCTCATATTTTACAATTATTAGTTGTTTCCTTGTGAATGGTGTCACCAGAGTATTCACTGTAATAAGAGACCAGACGAGTACTCTAAATGTCGAAACCACAATTACGTCATTTATCGAACGATTCGTTATTCTGGTGTATGATAGATCAAATATATCAGAGAAGATATTTATTAAAACATATGTATTTTGTCCCTAAATTACGGTTTTTGTGATAATTTTTACCGGAAGTGACACAATTCTGAATAAGATACCCCGAGGGTTCAAAGAAATGATACATTATGTGAAAATATGAATACACAATAATATTATCGTCTACAAAGCAAACTTTGGAAACCAGTTGTGAGCATTAAATAAACATTAACCAGTTATCAAATGCATGTCCGCCATTTTGATGATAAAACCGGAAATGGATAAAATCAAGCTTGCCTCCATATCTAATTTTGTTTAGAATGGTCCTAACTAGGTTTGTACCAAATTTTATGCTTTTAACACAAAGTGCACAATTATTCACCTATCTGCTGGACTATTGAGCGTCCTTGAATTTAATACAGAGAATCACTCAGACAAACTAACTTAATCAAGTGTTATTTTCAATCATTATCTTTAGGGGCGACATCAAATATTTAATGAAGGATAAAACAAACTTAATTCATATAGTTTATTCACTGACCCCACTACCCCCCTCTTAACTTAATTTGGGAAAAATTGATTGACCAATAAAGAGACATGTTAAATCGATGTCAATTTAAACAAAACTTGCAGAAATTTGACCCTCCCCCCCCCCCCACCCCAAACACCCAAACTATTTGAATTAAGGTTTTTATCCTTCATTGATTTTTTGATGTCGTCCCTTACAAACACCATTCCTTAACGAAAGGGTGAAGTACTTCGGAAGAGGGAAATTCTAGAAATATTTTGTATGCATGGTATAAATTCATTTGAAGTTGGATGTCTCATGCCTGATTTTTCTCTCTTAGATATATGACTTTTTATTATTTGTAAGTGGTTTAAAACTACAGGTATAGATCGGTACTCTGTGGCTTTTTTTTTGTACTTTCTATCGATCTTTTTAAACTGATTAACTGTTTGTTCTTATGCTGTGTTTTTACACAACTGTCTGAAGTTATTTGGAGGGTTGAACGCCTGCATATATGTGATTTTTGTTTTACATTGGACATTTTTGCACCAATCGTTTTGAAAAATGAGGGAACATTTATTTCCAACGAAAAGGCTTTAAGGATGTTCGCTTGTCAGGTTTTGAGATTTTTGTCAGATTTTCAGAATCCTCTGGTTTTATCCATTTTAATGTCTTAAAATGTTTTGCCAATTGACCACCATTTTTCGTTTAATATTTTTTTTACTTGTATAATTATAAACCATCTGCAAAAGTCTTATGCAATCTTGGTTATTTTTTAACAGTTTATTAGAACTTAAACTTCTAAATGATAAAGCTATGAAAAATCAAGAGAGAACATTTTCCTGCCATAATTTCAATTGCTAATATCTCGAAAACAAGCACGTTGACGTATATAGATACATATTTTTTTTTTTTTTTTTTGCTTTTATGGTTCCTTTATTAATCCCCTATGAATATATACTAGTGTTATGAATAGCTCGTTATCTTGAAACTGAGTAGCGAACCCCCTTAAAACATTAAACAATTCACGATATATCTAAACCATTGTGAAAGTGATGTGTATTGAATAATAGGAGTATTAAACTTATTTTACAAACCTTGAACTTTACTATAAAATATTGATATAAGTTATTAATCAATTTTACGTCTGATTTAAAAACTTTAATAAAACAAAAACTGAAAGTATATAACACATGTATGTAGTTCGAATTCTAGAAAAAAACATACACCTATCTTGCTTTGTTTTTAGACACACAGACATTTCACATCCGGTTAAAATTATGTTCACACACATATATAAGAACCATCACGCTGTATAGACTGCACTTATATTGTTCGGTCGATAAAGCTTTCAAAAGATAATTATTCATATATATACTTAATGATTAGTTCTGAACAACAAAGTACATTGTAGTTTGAAAACAGAAATGAGACCTCAGAAATGTTTTTAGTTCGCTGTCATAAACAAGCGATGATAACAGGTTTGTCTAGATAATTATTAATGGGTTACAATTTCCACTTGTACGCTGATTTCAAAATATACGGTATAGTAGTTAATTTGAAAATATGTCAATATAATTATGTTTTTAATGTAGCCTTAAATTGAATTCAAACGCGAAGCATAGCATACGTCTAGTACACAAACGTCCTAATTAGTTGCCAAAGAGCATTTTATAACCTTGCATGAAACACCTACAACCTTCTTAAATAATTTGATATGAATGTGATAACCGTAATTCAATGTGGAGGAATCAAAACCCGATTCGATATAGAATCAGTTTAATACATCAAATTTATCTTAACTTCTATACATTTCTAAGAATTAGATTGGTTAAAAGTAATTTTATAGTGATTAAGATTATAAAACAATGCTGACTGCTTTGTATTTGACATTTTTAACCTATCATTATTTGTTTTGTTCACACATCGTTGTCAATAAAACAAAATTTGATACGACTGTCATAAAAGTGAGAGGTTAAGCTAGCTTTAAAACCAGATTTAGTCCGACAATTTTCTATATATATATAAGAAAATGCCTGTACCTAATCAGGAATATGACAGTTGTTATCCATTCGTTTGATGTGTTTGACCTTTTGACTTTGCCATTTGATTAGGAACTTTCCTTTTTAATTTTCCTCGGAGTTCAGTAATTTTGGTTGTTTTCTTTTTGATAGACCACTAGCCGAAATACCACATGTAAAGATACTCAGTAAGATAAATTCATTACAACGTGAGCTAGTGACCTATGTAATGCACACTTTCACCCCATTATGAATTTACGTACCCAATATATATCATATTAGGTCACCAGCACACTACGTAACTAATAATATTGACAAATTCAGGATGTGTTTGAGCTTTTGGTTTTGCCATTTGATTAGGGACTTTCCTTTTTGAATTTTCCTGGGAGTTCAATTAATTTTTGGGGGATTTTACTTTTTTCTTGATATTAGAATTGTTAAAATTGACACCAATTAAAGTAACATCAAAACTAGCATTTCGGTTCTGAATGTGTGCATTTAAGAAAGGGTGAAAGGGTGAAGTACTTCGGAAGAGGGAAATTCTAGAAACATTTTGTATGCATGGTATAAATCCATTTGAAGTTGGATGTCTTTTGACTGATTTTTGTTTCTTAGATATATGACTTTTTATTATTTGTAAGTGGCTTTCAACTAGAGGTATAGATCGGTACTCTGTGGCTTTTTTAGTTGTTTTGTACTTTCTATCGATCTTTTTAAACTGGTTAACTGTTTTTTCTGATGTTGTGCTTTTACACAACTGTCTGAGGTTATTTTGAGGTTTGAACGCCTGCAGATATGTGATTTTTGTTTTACATTGGATATTTTTGCACCCATAGTTTTGAAAATTGACGGAACATTTATTTGTTGTCAGTTTATTTTCGATTTATGAGTTTGACTGTCCCTTTGGTATCTTTCGTCCCTCTTTTATTTCCAATGAAAAAGCTTTAAGGATGTTCGCTTGTCATGTTTTGAGATTTTTGTAATCCTCTGGTTTTATCCATTTGAATGCTTTAAAAAATTTTGCCCATTGACCACCATTTTTCTTTTTATATTTTTTTTACTTGTATAATTATAAACCATCTGCAATCTTGGTTATTTTTTAACAGTTTATTAGAACTTAAACTTCTCAATGATAAAGCTATGAAAAATCAAGAGAGAACATTTTCCTGCCATAATTTCAATTGCTAATATCTCGAAAACAAGCACGTTGACGTACATGTGTATAGATACATATTTTTTTTGCTTTTATGGTTCCTTTATTAATCCCCTATGAATATATACTAGTGTTATGAAAAGCTCGTTATCTTGAAACTGAGTAGCGAACCCCCTTAAAACATTAAACAATTCACGATATATCTAAACCATTGTGAAAGTGATGTGTATTGAATAATAGGAGTATTAAAATTATTTCACAAACCTTGAACTTTACTATAAAATATTGATATAAGTTATTAATCAATTTTACGTCTGATTTAAAAACTTTGATAAAAAAAAACTGAAGGTAGATAACACATGTATGTAGTTCGAATTCTAGAAAAAAAACATACACCTATTTTGCTTTGTTTTTAAACACACCGACATTTCACATCCGGGTAAAGTGATGTTCACACACATATATAAGAACCATCACGCTGTATAGACCGCACTTATATTGTTCGGTCGATATAGCTTTCAAAAGACTATAATTTTTCAGCTATATTCATATATATACTTAATGATTAGTTCTGAACAACAAAAAAGTTTAGAAATAGAAATGTCAACTCAGAATTATTTTTTTTTTAGTTCGCTGTCATAAACAAGCGATGATTTGGTTTTGTCTAGAGAATTATTAATGGGTTACAATTTCCACTTGTACGCTGATTTCAAATTACACGGTATAGTAGATAATTTGAAAATATGTCAATATAATTATGTTTTTAATGTAGCCTTAAATTGAACTCAAACGCGAAGCATAGCATACGTCTAGTACACAAACGTCCTAATAAGTTGCCAAAGAGCATTTTATAACCCTGCATAAAACACCTACAACCTTCTTGAATAATTTGATATGAATGTGATAACCGTAATTCAATGTGGAGGAATCAAAACCCTATTCGATATAGAATCAGTTTGATACATCAAATTTATCTTAACTTCTATACATTTCTAAGAATAAGATTGGTTAAAAGCAATTTTATAGTAATTAAGATTATAAAACAATGTTGACTGCTGTATATTTGACATTTTTTAACCTATCATTATTTGTTTTGTTCACACATCGTTATCAATAAAACACAATTTGATACGACTGTCATAAAAGTGAGAGGTTAAGCTAGCTTTAAAACCAGATTTAGTCCGACAATTTTCTATATTTATAAGAAAATGCCTGTACCTAATCAGGAATATGACAGTTGTTATCCATCCGTTTGATTCTGTTTGAGCTTTTGATTTTGCCATTTGATTACGGACTTTCCTTTTTACTTTTCCTCGGAGTTCAGCAATTTTGGGAGTTTTCTTTTTGATAGACCACTAGCTTAAAAAACCACATGTAAAGATACTCAGTAAGATAAATTCATTACAACGTGAGTTATTGGTCTATGCAATTCACACCCTCACCCCATATTGCATTTATTCAACCAATATATATCATATTAGATCACTAGCACACTACGTCACTAATAATATAGACAAATTCAGGATGTGTTTCAATGTTTGATTTTGCCATTTGATTAGGGACTTTACTTTTTGAATGAGTTCAATTTATTTTTTGGTGATTTTACTTTTTTCTATATATTAGAGTTGTTTAAATTGACATCAATTAAAGTAACATCGAAACTAGCATTTCTGTACTGAATGTGTCCAGATATTGTCACCCATTAGTTCATAAATAAAACTCAAATTAATTTGGCTTTACTGTTTTTGTAACTTTCAGAGCAAGACAATAGCTTTTTGAGGATGTACATAACACTACAGGGAGATAGCTCTGTAAATATCCAGCGAACGTTTTAATCGCGTCCTATTGTTATGGAAATGTTAAGCTATTCAGAAACAACATAACTGTTTTAAAAAAGAGGAACGAAAGACACTAGAAGCAGAGACAGTCAAACTCATAAATCGAAAATAAACTGACAACGCCTGACTAAAAATGAAAGAAGACAAACAGACAAACAATAGAACACATGACAAAACATAGAAAACTAAATCATAAGCATTACGAACCCCACTGGCTGTTGTCTGCTCTTTGGTCGGGTTCTTGTGTCTTTGACATATTCCCCATTTCCATTCTCAGTTTTATATGTATAACTTGTCAAAATATGACAGACGAATAACTGCAATGCCCTACATCGGCAAAGTTTATCAATATTGGTGCCAGATATTTGACTTTGGCGGAAAATCTCGTAAAATACAAGGAACATCCATGTTTACCGTCTACGCCCAATTAGAATACACAATATGATGGCAGTGGTCTTCCAGTACTATGTACAGAAAACAATGCACATGGCATAAGACCTGCCATCTAAAGTTCAATTTGACAGAATTAAAGAGAGCTAAAAAAAAAAGACATCAAAGGAATACAGATGATATGTAAAAAAAAGGCAATCGGAGCAGGAAACTCACCCGCACCGGCTTAAAATAGCAATGACAGAATATGTATGATCCTGTTGTGGTTCGGACAAACCAGATGAAAGCCTCCAAGACAAAACAACAAGTAATGATAATATCCCAATCGGCAATCCTCGGATGACTGCGCTACTCTCCTTCTATATATATGAGGCACGGAATCGGCCGAGTTGTGACGATTGGATAATATCCCTTTTCTTCCATGTGAACTAAAGCTTCAGGACAAAACTTTATTAGAGAATATCAGTGCTGGGGACCTTATTGTACCAGAAACGAAATATCATGTCCAATGAATTGCTAATCTTTGTCGAAAGGCATCAAGCTTTTTTAGTGAAGATGAGACTGAATAAGGAAAAGACACACGAATAAGCCATGGAATCGCATTAGCTGAATTCATCAGCTAAATTAAAGATTCAATAACCAAGGAAGATTTAGCACCAGTGTTTAAGATGTCAGGTTTATGCTAGGCGAATAAGGAATTTAGGTGTTGACATTGAAGTCAGAGTTCATAGTACAAGATTAAAGAATAGACTTCTCATATTTTACAATTATTAGTTGTTTCCTTGTGAATGGTGTCACCAGAGTATTCACTGTAATAAGAGACCAGACGAGTACTCTAAATGTCGAAACCACAATTACGCTATTTATCGAACGATTCGTTATTCTGGTGTATGATAGATCAAATATATCAGAGAAGATATTTATTAAAACATATGTATTTTGTCCCTAAATTACGGTTTTTGTGATAATTTTTACCGGAAGTGACACAATTCTGAATAAGATACCCCGAGGGTTCAAAGAAATGATACATTATGTGAAAATATGAATACACAATAATATTATCGTCTACAAAGCAAACTTTGGAAACCAGTTGTGAGCATTAAATAAACATTAACCATTTATCAAATACATGTCCGCCATTTTGATGATAAAACCGGAAATGGATAAAATTAAGCTTGCCTCCATATCTAATTTTGTTTAGAATGGTCCAAACTAGGTTTCTACCAAATTTTATGCTTTTAACACAAAGTGCACAATTATTCACCTATCTGCTGGACTATTGAGCGTCCTTGAATTTAATACAGAAAAGCACTCCGACAAAGTAACTTAATCAAGTGTTATTTTCAATCATTATCTTTAGGGGCGACATCAAATGTTCAATGAAGGATAAAAAAAACTTAAGTCATATAGTTTTTTCACTTACCCCACTACCCCCCTCTTAACTAAATTTGGGAAAAATTGATTGACAAAGAAGGAGAAATGTTAAATCGATGTCAATTGAAACAAAACTTGCAGAAATTTGACCCCCCCCCCCCCCTCCAACACCCAAACTATTTGAATTAAGGTTTTTATCCTTTATTGATTTTTTTATGTCGTCCCTTACAAACACCATTCCTTAACGAAAGGGCGAAGTACTTCGGAAGAGGGAAATTCTAGAAATATTTTGTATGCATGGTATAAATTCATTTGAAGTTGGGTGTCTCATGCCTGATTTTTCTCTCTTAGATATATGACTTTTTATTATTTGTAAGTGGTTTTAAACTACAGGTATAGATCGGTACTCTGTGGCTTTTTTTTTTTTTTTGGTACTTTCTATCGATCTTTTTAAACTGATTAACTTTTGTTCTTATGCTGTGTTTTTACACAACTGTCTGAGGTTATTTGGAGGGTTGAACGCCTGCATATATGTGATTTTTGTTTTACATTGGACATTTTTGCACCAATCGTTTTGAAAAATGAGGGAACATTTATTTCCTACGAAAAAGCTTTAAGGATGTTCGCTTGTCAGGTTTTGAGATTTTTGTCAGATTTTCAGAATCCTCTGGTTTTATCCATTTTAAGGCCTTAAAATGTTTTGCCCATTGACCACCATTTTTCTTTTTATATTTTTTTTTACTTGTATAATTATAAACCATCTGCAAAAGTCTTATGCAATCTTGGTTATTTTTTAACAGTTTATTAGAACTTAAACTTCTCAATGATAAAGCTATGAAAAATCAAGAGAGAACATTTTCCTGCCATAATTTCAATTGCTAATATCTCGAAAACAAGCACGTTGACGTATATAGATACATATTTTTTTTTTTTTTTTTTTTTGCTTTTATGGTTCCTTTATTAATCCCCTATGAATATATACTAGTGTTATGAAAAGCTCGTTATTTTGAAACTGAGTAGTGAACCCCCTTAAAACATTAAACAATTCACGATATATCTAAACCATTGTGAAAGTGATGTGTATTGAATAATAGGAGTATTAAACTTATTTTACAAACCTTTAACTTTACTATAAAATATTGATTTAAGTTATTAATCAATTTTACGTCTGATTTAAAAACTTTAATAAAAAAAAACCGAAGGTAGATAACACATGTATGTAGTTCGAATTCTAGAAAAAACATACACCTATCTTGCTTTGTTTTTAAACACACGTCAGACATTTCACATCCGGTTAAAATGATGTTCACACACATATATGAGAACCATCACGCTGTATAGACTGCACTTATATTGTTCGGTCGATAAAGCTTTCAAAAGATAATTATTCATATATATACTTAATGATTAGTTCTCAACAACAAAGTACATTGTAGTTTGAAAATAGAAATGTGACCTCAGAAATTTTTTTAGTTCGCTGTCATAAACAAGCGATGATAACAGGTTTGTCTAGATAATTATTAATGGGTTACAATTTCCACTTGTACACTGATTTCAAATTGCACGGTATAGTAGTTAATTTGAAAATATGTCAATATAATTATGTTTTTAATGTAGCCTTAAATTGAATTCAAACGCAAAGCATAGCATACGTTTAGTACACAAACGTCCTAATTAGTTGCCAAAGAGCATTTTATAACCCTGCATAAAACACCTACAACCCTCTTGAATAATTTGATATGAATGTGATAACCGTAATTCAATGTGGAGGAATCAAAACCCGATTCGATATAGAATCAGTTTGATATATCAATTCAAAAATTCCTTTTTAATTTTCCTCGGAGTTCAGTAATTTTGGTTGTTTTCTTTTTGATAGACCACTAGCCGAAATACCACATGTAAAGATACTCAGTAAGATAAATTCATTACAACGTGAGCTAGTGACCTATGCAATGCACACTCTCACCCCATTATGAATTTACGTACCCAATATATATCATATTAGGTCACCAGCACACTACGTAACTAATAATATTGACAAATTCAAGATGTGTTTGAGCTTTTGGTTTTGTCATTTGATTAGGGACTTTCCTTTTTGAATTTTCCTCGGAGTTCAATTTATTTTTGATGATTTTACTTTTTTCTTGATATTAGAATTGTTTAAATTGACACCAATTAAAGTAACATCAAAACTAGCATTTCGGTTCTGAATGTGTCCAAATATTGTCACCCATTAGTTTATAAATAAAACTCAAAAAAAATTTCAGAGCGTTTTAATCACGTCCTATTGTTATGGAAATGTTAAGCTATTCAGAAACAACATTAATGTTTTGTAAAAGAGGGACGAAAGACACTAGAGGCAGATACAGTCAAACTCATAAATCGAAAATAAACTGACAACGCCTGACTAAAAATAAAAGAAAACAAACAGACAAACAATAGAACACATAGAAAACTAAATAGTAAGCAACACGAACCCTACCAAAAACTAGGGGTGCACTCAGGTTCTCCGGAAGGATAAGCAGATCCTGCTCCACATGTGGCACCTGTTGTAAACTGCTATTCAGAATCGAGTTCAATAAAGTGTTTGAAAGTATAAAAAAAAATATTTTGACAAAATTTGATGAAAAATATTTAAGCCAAGTTAATTTCTATTCGTCAAGTTAGTAGTTCGCATGAATTTGTGATAAAGTTTGTTATAGTAGGTGTAGTGTACCCTTTCAGATTTTATCATTTTCATTCAATACTCCGAATGATATTTCGAAATCATTTGAAATAAAAAGAAATAAAAGAATGTATCAGCTAGGATAAAACAACAATAATATTATCTCCCCCGGAAAGGAAAACTCTAAAATTTGGATATTCAAACCAGATTTTTCAGACATGGTATTCTTTTAGATTTGTTACCCCACTTCATTGAAAAACTCGGAATTGATCAATGAGAAAGTCATATAGACAACCTGGAGAGAAATGTTCAGCAACACCGTTGGTGGGATTCGAAATCACGATCTCAGTGTAGATAGGCTAGTGATACAGTAGTTTAACTACTTCTACCACTTCGGCAACCGAAGCTCCAAATTAGAATTCGACCCTTCACTTTATCTTTTCGAGAAACATTTCGTATGTTTTGTATGAAATAAGGAAACGGGATATGCTCACAAAGACTATTCATCATACTCAAAAATGACGTATTTATTTGTAAATTTGTCAACAATGAGCAAACTCATATCAGATATCAAGTTATTATAAAAGACACCGACATAAAAAGAATAAACAACAATCATGACGAGAAAACTAACGGTCAAATGTGTGTACAAAAATTACAGAAGCATGCTAAGTTTCAGGAGAAAAAGTCTATATGCTCCATCTTACCAAAAACTTAAACATGTTAAACATTCGAGTCTGTTTTGTATACCGTATGTTTGTTCGGTTTTTTTCACACATCGTTGTCAGTATTATGTAATTTTATGCGAATAATAATGGTCTATAATCTGAGGTGGTATCCGTATTCATCATCAACACTATTACCCATAACGCATTAGATTTTAAAATGATAACAAATATAAATAAAAGATTGAAATTTACTTTTAATAATGATGATGACATGTTTCACCTACATACTAATAGTAGATAACAAAACATTAATTGTATAAAATACATACTAATAGTAGATAACTAAACATTAATTGTATAAAATACAAACTAATATTAGATAACTAAACATTAATTGTATAAAATACATACTAATAGTAGATAACTAAACATTAATTGTATAAAATACATACTAATAGTAGATAACTAAACATTAATTGTATAAAATACATACTAATAGTAGATAACTAAACATTAATTGTATCAAATACATACTAATAGTAGATAACTAAACATTAATTGTATCAAATACAAACTAATAGTAGATAACTAAACATTAATTGTATCAAATACAAACTAATAGTAGATAACTAAACATTAATTGTATCAAATACATACTAATAGTAGATAACTAAACATTAATTTTTATTGTACCTTTTATAACATGGTTATTAAGTTTTCCATACCACTCGGGGGTTTTTGTCTCAATGTGATAGACATCTAGCTAATTGATATATCTGGATCTTAATAAACTATTAAACGTTGGAATTGTTGGTGTTTATCTCTTGGAGTATCAAAGAGTTCCTTGGATGAATGCGACCTTGTCTTTTCTTTATCAATGTGATAGATATCTCACGAGTTAACATATTTGATTTCAACATTGGAATTGCTGGTGTTTATCTCTAGGAGTATCAAAGAAGTCCTTGGATGAATGCGAACTTGTCCTTTCTTTATCAATTTGATAGACATCTCACGAGTTCACATATTTGATTTAAACATTGGAATTGCTGGTGTTTATCTCTAGGAGTATCAAAGAAGTCCTTGGATGAATGGGACCTTGTCTTTTCTTAATCAATGTGATAGACATCTTGTGAGTTGATATATTTGGATTAAACGTTGGAATTAGTGGTGTTCATCTCTAGGAGTATCAAGGAGGTCCTTGGATGAATGCGACCTTGCTTTTTCTTAATTAAACATGGAACAACTTCTGAGTAAGCAGTTCTGATGTTTTTGTTCATCAGACCATACAAAATGCTGTTGATGCAGCTGTTTGCTAATCCAAAGTAAAATGCTAATGCATTCAACCATGACACATCTGTGTTTGTATCTGTACCAATAATAGTGGAGACACCGAATGGCATATACAGTACCAAATACGCTACAAATACAGCGAATTGCGATCTTGTTATTGTAAGTTCGTGTAGAATTCTCTGCCGAGCTAGACCATTGTTCCAGCTTTTATAAAGCTTATATTTAGTTTTTCGAATGTACAAGTACAATTTCAGATAACATGTACTAGTTACAGAAACGGGTGTGATTAAACAGAAAATAATGTATATAATAGTATACGTTTTGTTCAAGAATCTGTTGAAGTTACACATTTGTAATCCTGCGTCGAAAATTATAAAGTTGTCGATCCAAAAGATAGGAATCACGAAGACGAACCAGTAGAAAACACAAAACAAAGCTAGAAAAACGACATTACGACGAGTAAACAAAGAATCGAATTTGTTTACATGACAGATTTTCACATAACGGGAAATCGCAATACACATAATGAACTGTAAACAGAGGGTGAACAGCATATGAGAAAGAATTCCAAACACTGTGCACACAGCAGGAAGCGCTGGTGCTGAATTCGTGATAAGAATATACATAGTAAATGGTAATAAAAGTCCAATAATATGCAAATCAGTTATAGCAAGCAAGACAACGAAAGCGTTTTGCACAATTCTTAGACGTTTTATTCGAAGAAATGTCCATATTATTAATACATTTCCTGACATTCCTACTACAAATAGGAACATGCCTGCTGTCAAACATAAGAATCGAACTTCAGTTGTATATAATTCCATATTCAATTTGGTAGTATTCCTCTATAGCATCAGATCAAATTAAATTGCGTGAACACAAACAGTTAAATTCGCCAAAACAATAACAAATTATGGCATATGCATACATAGTGAACACCGCTGTTAAGGAAACATAGATACAAATATAACTAACCTTTTAAATGATGATAATATCGATTGTAGATGTATAAATTATTCTAAGTCTCTATGATTGGTTAAACGCAAACCTACATGCTTACATACTATACGTTGTTATATCAATTGTTTTCAAATTTCCTGTAAAAATGTTTTGGAATAACAATTAACACATGTAACTTCATAAAGCAAGCTATAAGTTTTGATATTTTTGTATGTCATATTTGTTTTTAGACAAATAAATGTTCTTTGCTACATTTTTCTGAATTGTATTCGTTTACATTATCTTGAATAGCTTTTTTGCACTGAATAAAATGTTGTTTTTTTTAAATAACAAAAATAACAAAAAACGGGAACCCGAGTATAGCGAGCCATTATATCGAAGTGTAAGAAAGTGTTTTACTTTTTATTTAACATTAACTCATTTATATGTGTCTCCCTAGTTTTACTGGTGTATTATAGCGTGATCGAAGAACAATGTGTATGAATAAAGAGAGGGAGTCCTCAATACTACAATGTAACAATGTGTACACGATCGATGCTTTTAAGACCTTATAAAATTACAAAGAAGCATGCCACTCTTAAAATAACAAGAGCTTGCCATGTTACCAAGACATAACACGTAAAAGCAAATGTTTCTTTTGTTTTGACGTTGTCCTGTTGAGCACTCTTTGTCATGTAATTGTTTTCAAATGTCCTGTCAAAAAAATAGAAAAAAACAAAACTGGGGTACAGGTAAAGTAAAGCATGTAGGTGACGTAGTTCCTGTTGGAAGTATCTCCGTCATCTAGATGTTTTATTTTAATTGCGAAGTCTGGAATGGTAAGGAAAGTAATATCCGTATGTATATTTCTCAGGTGGTAAGTAGAAAACTTCATTCATAAAATCTGAATTTGAAAACAAATTTAGAATTTGCTTTCATTCAATAAAAAGTACAGATTTTTAATACACATAAATGTAAAGTAAATATTTCTTTTTCTATAAACAACAGCCATTACTAATAAAAGAACAATATAACAGAAAACATCAATCACTTATGATGAGTTTTTTTTATACTAGACTCATAAAAACGAACATGATATAAACCAGAGAGCAGAGAAAACACAAAGTATAAAGGCGTTCCGAGTGTAAGTGTGGGGTTCTAAAACAAAATTTTTGCTCATCTAGTATAAAAGACCAACAAAAATCATGCACAGTGTAGCTACGAACAAGATGGCTACTTTCCCTTGAAATGAAATAATAAAAAACGGCACCTCATTTTAATACCATAGTCAAATTGTGTCCCTTACAACTCTTAACTGTCATACAAGTGATATGTTTAGCTAGCAATAAGACTAGATTTTATACACGATTTTCTACATATGAAAATGCCTTACCAAGTCAGAAATATGAGATTTTTTTCCGTTCTTTTGGCGTGTTTGAGCTTTTGGTTTTGGACATTTGATAAAGGACATTCAGTTTTGAAATTCCTTAAAGTTCAGTGTTTTTGTTATTTACTTTTTACAATATGAAGCTACAATGTACGTCATGGTTGCTTGTGAATCTACAGGGTGTTGGTTTTGAATTTGCAGATGACTTGTTGTCATAAGATAACCTTCCTTGGCAATCTTTAATGTTGAAGTTGACAAAAATGACAATGTACTAAATCGACAATAGTGTTACAATTGTGTATTTTGTAAAAGCGTTATTATTATTTACCAAAGTAGTGCATTTACAATTTGTCACCTAGATTTTAAATTAACTTGTGTCGATTACTTGTCATGACTACGAAAAGGGGAAATTGAGAAACAATTAGGAGTAAAGGAAAACAAAGAACGTAAAAGACAAAAGTATTGCAAATTATACGAAATTTACCCCTTGATACATAGATTTGATTAACAGCTTGTTCGTATTAAAACAAATTGAGTTCATTGACAAATATGATTCAATTCAATATCAGTATAAAACAAAATATCGTGACGAACAACTTTTGTATGTAAATTTATGCATTAAAAATACTATTTTAGTGATCTATAAAAGACTGAGTCTTTTGGAATCTTTGTTATAGATTAAAAAACACAATTGCTTTACAATATCATTGTTTAAACTTGAAACTTGTACTACCGTTGCACTCGCTGATATTGCCATATCACAAAACAATACATTGATCCTTCTTGGTGAAATCAAAACAGAACAAAATACAAGTTAAGACTGTTTCATGCAATTCTAGGTAAAAACTTTTGAAAATAATATACGCGGAATTTTAAAATACATTTTTTATTACATATAATATGATTAATTGATAAGAATGTTCTAACACACTTGAAATGGAGGTGTTTTTTGTTTGTTTTATATATTATGGTATAGAACCAATAATTCCGGCCCGGTCGGAAAGAACATACAAGAAATTAGTACATATTTTAGACAAAATAGTTCATACGGATAGCTGTATCTTTGTCAATATCGGGTATGTTTGGTTTGTTGTGGTATCAAATGAAAGCTTTGGGACTTAGGATCCCTGTAGAACCCTTGTTGAAAGATTTATTAGAATAATAAAGAAGTATATGAAATTTTGTTAGAAGTGCACATTTGACCTGTTGTTCAGATCAGAAGTTCCTGGGAACCAGTACGCTATAACATAAGATGCTAATTTTTTCATCACAAGTCAGGATAAGGTACCGTTTTGACATGAAATAACTGTCACTTCATTTGTACTTAAGACAAAGTAGCCATTATTATTGAAATTGCAGAATTTAACATAGAAAGCAATGGGGCTATGAATTAGTGGTTTTATACCTTATATCACCGTCCTTATAACCTATATTCTATATGTTTAGAATGTTGCTAATTTTTTAAGGTCATTTGGTCTCTGGTGAATAAGGGAGCTACCATTTGATTTTTAGGGGGGGGGGGGGCTAGGATGAAATTTGAAAAAAATAGGAAGGGCAGGAGTTTTATGACAATTTAGGTAAAAAATAGTCAGGATAAACTAAAAAAAAAAGGCAGGACCGAACAGAGTGAAAAATAAAAAGGCAGGACAGAACCATCCCCCACCCCCGATAAAAATCAAATGGTAGCTCCCTAATTTTCTCTTCGGATTGTTTAATATTTATCTGACAACAAATGGACAAGTGGAAATGGGATAGTTTTTAAGTTACTCTACAATAAAAAAGGAAATAACACCGATGATAATATAATAGCTGGGTAATTGATGTTTGGTCAATGTCCAGTGGCAAAACATCTATCACATTCGAAAAAAAAAAAAATGAAGACCGTAAAATACAATTAATTATCTAAATGTTTCATATATTCAGGTATCTTCCTGCACTCTTCCTCAAAAGTCATTGACAGAGTATATAGTTGAATCACTATTAGTTTATTGACCGTCTGGTCTAATTAATTACAGCTGGCATGTATGATTGTGATTATAAAGAACAGCTGTATAGGACACAATCTACTAACTCTTCAAATTAAGAACTCAGATCAGGAGATCATATGGCATTTAAAAGGTTTAAAAATAATAAATCTTAAAAAATAAACAAATATCCTGTGGCGAAAAACTGAATATTAGTTTATTCTTACAAAAGGGTTTATTGTTTTAACCTATTTTGTCTGAACTAGCTGTATATTTTAGGATGATATAATATGTTATTTCCATTTTATAAAATATATAAAATAAAAAATGATATTTCTGAGAAAATACATTTCTGATATGTCTTTTATATCCTTTAAATATCACAGTCACTTTTTATATCCTGTTAAATGGTAAAAAGTAAAATCACAAAAAATACTGAACTCAGTGGAAAATCAAATCGGCAAGTCCCTAATCATGGCAAAATTCAAATGACAAAACACATTAAAAACGAATGGACAACAACTGTCATATTCCTGACCAGGTACAGGCATTTTCAAATGTAGAAAATGGTGGATTAAACCTGGTTTTATAGCGCTAAACCTCTCACTTTGTATGACAGTGTCATAAAATTCCGTTATATTTACAATGATGCGTGAACTAAACGACATAATAAATAAAATAGTCAAAATATGGGTACAGCAGTCATCATCGTGTTACAATTTTATTAGAAACAATTGCTTCGCGTGTCTGACGTCAGAAAATTTTATGCGTCACATATTTTTGTCGTTCAATGTTTAAACAAACAATTTTAATATTTCAAATGGACAATGTTAGCGTACAGGGTTAAAAAATCAAAAATATGTAAGAATTAATTTCAGAAATAGACCCGAGATTTAAAATAGTCCAAAAGTTTATAAGAATCCACAAACGGTCCTTTCCACTACGTGATTACATAGTTTTGGTGTTAGTGGTTCGACGTATTTTCTAATTTATAATAGAAATATAACATATATACATATTATAGAACAATAAAATACTGACAGGATCTATTAAAGTACAGAGTAACGTATTAAAAACCAAAGAAACACAAAAAGTCGCATATACAAAACACACCAGCAAAAATGAAAGATAATACAAACACATTGACGGGATGTATAAGTACCGAGCCACGTTAAATTGATATCACAGAAAACAATCCAAAAGTAAAAGTAATGATAATAATAGAACAATAACAAATGAAAGAACAATATAACACGTTGTTAAGATGATAAACAACGTCAGTACGCAGAATCTATACATCAAGACCATCATGTATTATTTGTGAAGTTGACACGGAATATTTATCAACAAGGTCTTGGTACCTTCCGATGAGCTTTTTTAGAAAAAGGACGAGACGTTCTTTGACATACCCTTGGTTCATCAACTTTCTGCTCAGACACTTGACCCGGCGCCATAAAACTTTTTTTTTCTGAGTAAAAAAATATTCTCAGAATGAATTATTTTACTCAGCTAAATATGAGAACTTTTTTATCCGCCATAAAAAATATTCTCAACGCTGACAAAAGTCTGAGTAGGAGCTGCAAGCTCTTGAATATCGAATAAGTTGGGAAATGTATACCACATATGCAGGTGAAGCCGTTGGTATATTGCTACTAAGGTGGGAGAAATTTATAATTTTAAAATTAAAATCGTCTCTTTTGTCATAGATTCTGGTACTGAGATGACTGTGTAAGTCAAATTCGAGATATAAGTCTAAAATGAGGCGGAGGAAGCCGTGTCTATGGTTTCTTTAATTTCTAGTTCTTGGGGATATATAAATGGAACCCAATCAGAAAAGTTCGGATTGTTTATGGAAAGAACATCATCAATATATCTGAAAGTGAAGTTAAATAATCTGGCTTCTTTGATCCTCTTGTTTTTGACAAATGTCTGAAGGAACTCCGATTCATATGAAAATAAGAAGAGGTCGGCAAGGAGAGGCGCACAGTTTGTTCCCATAGGAATTTTCTATCACGATAAATCAAAATATTTAGTACATTATTTCCACAGTTCTCTCTGTTAAATGTACTAAATTTACAATAATATAGATATGATTGATGATATATGATCACCGCCTTGTGGCAAATATTTCATATATATTCACGAGGAGAAACAAGTAGGATACTAAGCAAAATAAACCAATCAAATTGTTTTTTATATTTAATTTTGTTTCCAATATATACGCCCGGTTATATTTACCAAAGACTCACGATTAGTTCATTGAACGTCTGGTTATGGAATTAATTACAACTGGCATGCATGATTGTGATTATAAATTGCAACTATATAGGACGTACACAATCTATTTTCTCTATTAATATAGAACACAGATCAGGAGAACAGATGACGTATAAAAGGTTTAAAACTAATAGTTCTAAGAAAAAATCATATATCCTGTGGAGAAAAGCTTAGCTTTAAAACTATATAAAATTATAAGTTTGTATCTACAAAAGTGTTGTTTTTACCGATTTTGCCTGAACTAGCTGAGTGTATATTTTAAGATGGTATTATTATGTCATTTCCATTTGATTAAGAAAACTTTTTTTTTTAATCATTTCTGAGAAAAAATACATTTATATATACTTCCGGTTATATTTACCAAAGACTCACTATTAGTTCATTGAACGTCCGGTTATGGAATTAATTACAGCTGGCATGTATGATTGTCATTATAAAGATCAACTATATAGAACACAATCTCCATACTCTATAAATTTAGAACACAGATCAGGAGATCACATGGTGTATAAACAGGTTAAAAATGATAATTCTTAAAAAAAATCAAATATCCCGAGGAGAAAAGCTTAGCTTGAAACCTATTATATATTAGTTTGTATCTACAAAAGTGTTGTTTAAACGGATTTGCCTGGTATAACTTCAATCTATAGTTTAAAATATTATAAAGCTATTTCCATTCGATGAAAGAAATCTAAAATGAAAATATGACATTTCTGAAAAATATTTTTCTGATAACTTGGTCCTTATTATCATTTTAATATCACTTTACATATGTATCCTGTTAATATTCAGTCGAAAAGAAATACCCCGCCGCATTCTTGCGCCTGTCCCAAGTCAGAAGCCTCTGGCCTTTGTTAGTCTTGTATTATTTTTTATATTAGTTTCTTGTGTGCAATTTGGAGTTTAGTATGGCGTTCATTATCACTGAACTAGTATATATATATTTGTTTAGGGGCCAGCTGAAAGACGCCTCCGGGTGCGGGAATTTCTTGCTGCATTGAAGACCTGTTAGTGACCTTCTGCTATTGTCTTTTCTATGGTCGGGTTGTTGTCTCTTTGACACATTCCCCATTTCCATTCTCAATTTTATCTACCGTTATTCACATAGTTCCTTTCAATGTACCGAATAGAGCCTTGTGGTAAATATTTCATAAATATTCCCGAGGATGACTAGCAGGAAAATAAGCAAAATAAACAAATTAGTTCAACATTTTATTTTGTTTTCAAAATATTCTTCCCATTTTTTTCTACGATATAATAATTAATATGGTTAAATCATTATATTTTTTTGCACATCTAGTAAAAGAATGTAAAATAAGGCAATTTAAGTATATAACTCGTTTTAAAACATCAATCTATATATTTACATTATAAGTTTACAAGGTTGTTTTTTTTAATAGTATACCCCACTCTACAGAGCGAGGGTTTATATTGCATTCATCTTGCCTGTCCGTTCGTCCAACAAATATTTTGTCCAACTTTTCTCTGAAACTTCGGAACAGAATAACTATATTTGGCCACTGTCACAACAGTGATGAGCTATGACGTATGTTCTGATCAGTCAGACACGTGCTTCTTGTTTTTCTGATACTTTGAACTTCAAAGGGTATGTATGCTTTATTAGATCGACGACACGTACATACGTTCTTGGTATTCACCTTGTCTGTCTGATCACTTATCCTTCCCTTCTTTCTTCAGACAACAATTTCCGTCCCACTTTTCTCAGGTACTCCTGGGAATATGATGGTTTGTATCTGTTTAGCAGGTTGGCAGTAATGAGTTGTCACGTTTCCAGGACATGTCAGACGCCTATCTCCTTTTCGACGATACTTTAAATTTTTCAATATGCTGCATAAACTAATACAAATGCGTCACACCTTTCTTCTTCTAGTTTTTACTATAATACTGAAAAGAATGATTATATTATGGTTAGGAACTTTGCAGTGATGAGTTGAAAAGAGTCACGATTTGGGTACCCTAGGCAACGAAAAATCGTGCGTCATTGGTTTTTTTTAAATTGTTGAAACCGAATTTATCACGATACAATTATATTTATAAAAAAATCATTTGATCATACAGGTAGATCAATTAATTTACTTCAAAGATTTCTAAAGAAAATGATGCCTTTCATGTCTTGGTTAAATCTTTCCTTTGTATATTAGCTGTTATCCTGTTGTTATGTACATTCTGTCGTAATGAAAGGAAATAGCTGGCGCTCTTTTCAGATTTTGTATCTGTAATGTACTCAACGGAAGCCTTGTATCGTGCAGTCTCACTTTTCTCAGATACTTCTGAGAATATAATGATTCATATCTGATTAGCAGGTTGGCGGAAGTGAGTTGTCACGTGGGCGATTGTGTCGGATACGTTAGAGACAAACCTCCTGTTTGCCAATACTTTTGAATTGTTCAATATGTTGAATAATCTAATATAAAAGCGTTACACATGTATTTTACCCGACAAGAATGACTGTATAAGCTTTGCAGGGATAGATTAAAAAGTATGAACTTTTGTCGGGTCGGTCACACGCTTACTTACTGATGGTTTGCATTACGATTTGGTTACCCTAGGCAACGAAAACTCGTGCTTTATTGTTTGTTTCTTAAAAAATGTGTTAAAATAAATTTATACACGATACGATTTTATATAAGTAATATTTTCCCCCATTTGATCATACATGTGGATCAATTAATTTATTTCAAACTGAAAGATTTCTACAGAAAAGGATGCCTTTCGTGACTTGGTTAAATGTCTTCAACATATCCTTTGTATATTAGCTGATATCCTGTTGGTATGCACATTCTGTCGTAATGAAAGCAAAACAGTTGTCGTCCTATTTAGATTTATATGGCTGCTGTTTACTAAACGGAAGCCTTGTATGATGCAAAAGAATGTAGTTCTATGACCACGTGGTTCAAAATTTTAATCATGTGAATAATTTTTCTTCGGTTTTATTTTTTTACAATATTCTGCCAATATATGCACACCTCCGTATTTGGAGTAAAACAATAAAATAGTTCCAACACCGCAACATGATATAAATATTTGCCGTTCAACAAAACAGTAAGAGATAGATATTTCTGTCCAAAAAAGGAAATTTGTATTCGCTTTTTTGCTTGTAGGCATATTGACACGTGTTCCTGTATTTTCTCGAGATACAATCCTCGGTAGAATCCGCTACTACGGAATCGGCCGAGTTGAGACGAATGTTTACTATACTGAAAAGAATGGCTTTATTTGGTATGCAATGCATTGGCGGAAACCCAGATGTAATAGAACAAAAGAATCGACGCTCTTAGTTAGAGAAGGCGATAAATGCTTACTATAGTAACAAAAATTTTAAAAGTTAATAGACACAACTAAAACGACAATTTTCTTCTCAATTACGAAGTGTGTTATTTAAAAAACACCATTTGCATAAGTTTTCAATTTGTCTATTACATAGAAATGCAGAAAAAATAGATATGTTTAGAGATCTAGTCGACGACATGGGTATCTATCAAGTTGGATGTAGGAAATGCATAACCTCCGATTAAAAAAAAAACACCATCGGAGAACATATCAATCTATTAGTTCAGGAATTTTCGTGTCTGCCCTTCCATTATGTGACTCAAGAAAAATTCCCAAAAAGTGGGAAACAATTGTATCGAAAAGAGAAAATGGAGTGCACATTTTTATGTTAGGGCGTGCTTGGGGTGTATATTGTGTCTTTAAAACGTACAAAGCAAGAGTATTTGATATATCATCTCGCTTCAGATTCTATCATGTTTATATGTCAAAGCTAGAGGTTGACTTTATAACATAAAAAAATCACAGTACGAAAAGATGAATTATATGGGTCAAGTAAATGAATCACAAAAACAGAGTAGGTGTGTTCGAATAGCTATTTTTTTTTTAATAAAAGTACTTGACGACAGTCTTTGAAGTTGGATGATGAAAATGCATATCTTCGAAAAAATATAAATTTGTGTGTGATAACTAGGGTTTATAATCTTCAATCAATGAAAATTTTTAGTCTGCCCTTCCACGAAATATTTAATTAGAATTGTTTTTAAATGTTTAAGAATTTTCGAAATTTCCACCTGACAACCGATCAGACAATAGTTGAATCAATGCACACATTAACTGATGCTCATTAGCTACTGGATACATTTGTCTTTTAAAATACAACTGACATATAAGAATCGTAATGGTGCTATGTGGATAAATTTATCGGTTTTCAAGAGCAAAATTGGCAGCGCGTCATCCCTACAATGGCTTCCGTGTCTACGATTGTGAAAATGAACTGGCGTAATGGGGAGATAATTTTGTCGAAGTAGAATCCTTACTGTGCAGAGATAAGTTGAAAAGAGAACCTTTTTTTTTTAGATCTGCCACTTATTGATCTTAATTACTATATAAATATAACCAATAACGTATTACAGGACAATACTTATTATGAAAAAGTAAAGAACTACAATCAGTCAAAAATAAAAAGCAAATTAAAAGCCTGTATTCACTTACTACGAAAAGGATTAACCGACAAAGACTGCGATTACCTAACAAATTTTAAATGTAAAAGCAGCAATTTTTACGGACTTCCATAAATTCACAAAAGTAATGTTATTAAGGAATCTGGTAAAAATTCAAAGTCAGAATGTGTGAATATACCACATCCTAACGATCTGAAATTGAGACCAATTGTAGCAGGTCCTTCTTGTGAAACACATAGACTAAGTAATTTTCTAGATATTCTTTTGAAACCAATTCTTAAACATATACCAAGCTTTGTTCGAGATGACTTAGATATGTTGAACCATCTTCCCAGAACAGTTTGCAAAGACAGCATTATGGTTTCTTTTGATGTAGTTAATCGGTATACCACCCCAATGATACCACATGAATATGGATTAACAGCTATTGAATTTTGGCTTGAAAAATTTCCATCCGAAGTACCTGATCGGATAGAGAAGAAATTCATTATTGAAGGAATTAAATTTATTCTTCAAAATAACTACTTCAATTTCAACGGGAAATCTTACAGACAGATATCTGGTACAGCCATGGGAACAAAAGTTGTCCCAACTTATGTCAATTTAGTAATGGCGTATTTGGAAACTCAAATGTACGAACGATCCAAATTACAGTTCGGTTCCCAATTCCACAAATATATTTTAGATAATTGGAAACGTTACTTAGATGACTGTTTTATATTGTGGACTTCTAGTGTAGAAAAATTAAATGAATTTAGAAATTTAATCAATGATATCAACAAAAGTATTCAGTTCACTATAGAATTTAGCGATAAACAATTACCATTTCTAGATATCTTGATAATAAAAAAAAAGATACAGAAATTGAAACCGATATTTACTTTTCAATTCTTGTCAGTCGGAAAGCACCCAAAACACACAAGAACAAACATACCGTTCAATTTGGCGAGAAGAATATGTACTATTGTCTCCATTATTGAATTGAGAAATAAAAGACTTCAAGAACTTAAGGAAATACTACTAGAGAGACAATATCCAAAAACTTTGATTAATAATGGAATAAAACGTGCAAAGGCTATAAATATTCAAGAACTAAGAAGACCGAAAAACACAGCAATTGTCAGATACGAATCAAATTTTACCATACGTCTCATCGTATAACCCAAGAAATACAGAGGCGTATACCATAATATATCAAAATGTACCAAATTTGATGAAAGATAAAAAAAAAAAATGAAAAGAGCCCTTGCAACACAGAAAGTTATTAAGATTAAAAGACAGTCAAAATCCTTGAAGAAATTACTCACCAGCGCGAAATTAAGCAAAGATGATACAATTCCGTATGTAAAAAAAATGCGGACGTTCAAATTGCGGTATTTGTCAAAATATTATGGAAGGGTAGTCATATGAATTTAAATCAGGAGAGATTTTCACTATTAAAAACTCTTTTACGTGTGCATCGAGCAATTTAATTTATGTCATCAAATGTAATGGGTGTAAAAAAGATTATATTGGACAAACAGGAAACACTTTACGGAAAAGATTTACTGTTCACCGTCAACAAATCCGGGAGAAAAATGTAGAGAATTGAAGGACTTAAATAGCATTTTGAAATTTAATTTTATTTATATATAATATATATATAAAAAATTATATAAGTACGTCTGAGTCAGTGACAACCCTACAACAGATGTATCCATCGGATCCCCATCAATGATGGTGATACATGGCTGTGTACATAATGTATATACAACTCGTCTAAACATCAACCCAACAATGTTAGATCTGTAAATTTGCTTTCGCAAATTTTTGGTTCTTCCCTCGCCGGGATTCGAACCCATGCTACTGTGATATCGTGACACCAAATCGCCTGCACTGCAGCCGTCCCGCTAGACCACACGACCACCTGGGCTCTTAAAAAATAGAGCTTTCGCTGGCCGTGTGTTACCTTTCCACGTCAGTTTTAATCTAGCGGCGTACTGCAGTACATGATATATATATATATATAAACTTCAAAACAGCTGCTTACATTATACAAGTTAAGACAACAAAGCAATAGATCACATTGTGAATACAAGATAAATAACTGCTGCATTTCTTTAACAAAATGTTTTTTAAAAAAAGCATGCGTCATAAAAGAAAATTGTTTTGACAGCCATATTTGTTCTGAATACATGTTTTGAAACCGATTCTGCATGAAATCTGTATAAAAAGTTATTTCCGTATGATATACAGCTATCTATAACTGCGTAATCGGATACATAAATGAACTTCAAAGATTTCTATATTCGCTATTTGTGAAAGCCATACTCATTTTGTTTCCAAGCCTTTAACAAAGCATTTTAATATCGCCTCATATTCCGTAGTGATGCAAATTCTGTCGTGAGAAAGAAGATTTTTGTCATAACTCCTAGATTTTTCTTTATTATACACAATTAATGAAGCCTTTCTTAGAACTAAATCATCATTCTACGACACGTGGTTGGGAAGTTCAATTTAGTCATTACTGATGTTTTCTTCTCTTTTCTTTTCTTTTTTGGAGCTTGATAATCGACATAAAAGAGGGACAAAAGATACCAAAGGGACTGTCAAACTCATAAATCTAAAACAAACTGACAACGTCATGGCTAAAAATGAAAAAGACAAACAAACAACAACACACATATGACACAACATAGAAAACTAAAGAATAAACAACACGAACCCCACCAAAAAACTAGGGGTGATCTCAGGTGCCCCGGAAGGGTAAGCAGATCCTGCTCCACATGCGGCACCCGTCGTGTTGCTTATGTGATAACAAATCCGGTAAATAGTCTAATTCGATAGGTCACATTCATGAAAGGAAAGGGGATTGTAGTTACGACGTACGGAACATATCCGATATCATTTGTGAAACGGTTATTCCATAACGGTCAACCAACTCGTGATGGCTTTCGTAAAATTTACGAAGGGTGATTTCAACTTCACCATTTGGAACTCTTGGTTTAATAGCTTCCCAGTGAGCAGCAACCCTCTATCAAGAAAATCATGATAGAAAATGCAAGCACGGGCATATCGTAACAATTGGGAGATATATACCCCGTATGCAGGTGCTGCTTGAATGTTGCTTCTTAGAAATGGAAAGTTCACAATTGGAAAGCTGAAATCATCTCTTTTGTCGTAAAGTTTTGTTTTCAACCGACCCTCATTGTCAATTTCTAGATGTAAGTCAAGATATGAGGCCGACTTAACTGTATCTGTAGTATCATTTATCTCTAGCTCAATGGGATAGATGCTTTCCACATAGTCACCAAATTTAGAATTATTTAGTAAAAGAACATCATCTATATAGCGGAAAGTAGAGTTAAAGGATATTACTAACTTCTTATCTTTCTTCCTAAAAAGTTCCTGCATGAAGACAGCCTCATAATAATAAAGAAACAAGTCGTCAAGTAGAGGGGCACAGTTTGTTCCCGTCGGAATGCCCACAGTCTGTTGAAAAACACGTCCTCCGAACGTAACAAATATGTTGTCAATCAAGAAATCAAGCATCTTGATAATATCAGTTTCAGAGAATTTTTTGTTTGAATCAGAGTGGTCCTTTACAAAGTAGGATTTATCCCTCCCTAAGACAAGATACTTGAATCTACGTTTGCCATTCTTTTTTTATGAAGCAAAGCAATACCAACTCTTTCAATTTGTCTTTTAGTTTGGAATGTGGAATACTTGTGTAAAGAGTAGAAAAGTCAAATGTTTTAATACTGTTACAAGATGGAAGAGAGTTAGATTGTATGTACTCTTAAAGATCTTTGGAATTTTTAAGTATCCACATCTGATTCACGCCCCCTCTAAAATAGGCAGTTTCACAATAACTTTGAAGCCCGTCTTTGATTGCTGATTAAATCTATAATACTAAAATTACGAGGTCCAATTTGTCAGCCGTCATCGGGTAAAAACGACAAATCAAAGAATTCAACTCTATATATAACTAATATAGGACAATGGTATAGATTAAAAATTACACCACTCCAGACCCTTTTGTTTTCCACATAATTAATATTGCCAATAATTAACAAGTTCCGGGTCGAATCCGATACCGATACCAATAGTTTATTCACCAGTTAGCTAATACCTTATCTGTACATTCCGCATTTGACAGGCGCACCACCAAACGGTGTATTTAGGATTTTGCTATATACACGGGTCATAATCAAAGGGATGACACTACTAAATTCAGCATTTGACAGGCGCACCACCAAACGGTGTATTTAGTATTTTGCTATATACACGGGTCATAATCAAAGGGCTGACACTACTAAATCCAATCATTGTCAAATTGTTCCCTATTGTAGTTTTATTCAGCAATCGGCAAGACTTTCTAAGATAACTAATATAGGACAGTGCTGTTGATTAAAAAATACTCCATTCCTGGACAGCCAGGACCTTTTGTTTTCCAAATAATTAATATTACCAATAATTGATAAGTTCCAGGTCGACGGGTTCAAACAGAAAGATTTGAAAGCAGAGAAAACTGTGTATCTTATAATCGACATGACTTTATCAGATGACAATACCAATTACTAAAATAAGGCTTAGGCATAGTTATATACTTTAATTCAGTCACGGACCCGCGATATCACGGGTGTGTACTTGTAGATGTTAATAATTTAGAAAGAGGTTTCGTGGAGCACTTGGAAGACCCAGCAATATACCTTTGTTTGTAAGGACACTTATGTAGTTTTTAAAACAGTGATGGAAGTTCCAGTTCTTCATCAAAGGAACGCAGAACAGACCTATGATTATCCAGGATTTCTTCTTTGGTAAATATCATGAGGGTATATGTTGAGTTTCCAAGTGAATCGTCAATACCTAATTCGTTTATCAAGCAGTTAATGTAATGAGTTTTACACATAAAAACGATGTTGTTTGGGGCTTTATCTACGGGGACAACAACATATTTGTCATGGAGGTAGGATAGGTGTTTTGCAACATTTGGGTCTTTAAAGATTGACGTAGCATGGGCATTGATAGATCCATTCAGTTTCTTAATTCTAATTTGTATCAACGACCTCGCTGTCTTAATCCATTCGGAAAGAGTGTCTACGTCTTCCTTCTCGCGCTTAGCCATAAACTTCATCCAACTCCGTATATAATGACATATTAATTTTCTGGGTCTCATAAGTCGAAAAGAAATTAAGTAACAAAATGTATATTCTGGCAACTACATAATGGAGAAAAAAATATGACACTTCTAAAGTTTGGTCGTCGTTTCAAAAGTGAGGCATTTGCCTCCATTACGCTACGGCCATGCGTTTACATTTCAATACCGGAAGAAGACAAAGAGGATCGACTACCCCCCCCCCCCCAAAAAAAAAAAAACAACCCCAAACTGATATGAAACTGTGGTGTTTCCTTATTTTCAATTACATTCAATCTATGAAAAACGGAATTCTTTTTACACTGTCTTTTTACTACTCCAGCTCAAGACAAATTTAAGATACATTTATTAAGATCATTATCTTTATTTCAGACTCAACGTTAAGGTCCATAATATTGTCATGACACAACATATTAGTCTAAATAGGATAAAATATTAAAGTATTGAATATTTATAACCGGACTGAAGTACGTTCACTATTTGCCTATCACCTAAAACTGTATTTATAGCATAAATTATAGCTAAAAACTTTAAAATGAAACTGACAATTCTTTAAAAATGTCATGTGTCCAAAGCCCTTTTCTGAATTTACCTTCTTCAGGAACATGTGTAAGCCAATGCCGACACAGATGATCCGCTATATGACCAAAAAAGTCCTTTTTGCTTGAGGGAGCTGCTCGCAAACTATTATAAATTAATTTCGTAATTCATAAATGGACAAAATGTTAAGCTATAACAATAATGAATATATCGTAAACCATCTATTTGTGGACATTATTATTAGTGAGTTATGATCAGTAAAACAATCACCAAACTGCAACAGATATTTCTTTCTCTTTTTTTTGTAATTTCGTTTCGCGTGTTTCGTTTGATCATTTCATAAAGTATATCGATTCTCACGTGTTATCTTCTTGACGTGTGTACCGGAAATCAATACCGAATACACAATATTCCTTTATCTCTATTTGTAAAGCCTAAAAGCAGTGGTAAATTATACATTTACAACATGACTTCTTGTGTACAAAATGTCTCTTAACGAACGTTTAATGATAACTAGTGTATTAATGGCATTTATTTGGTAATCGAGACGGGATCTTCGTTTGCCGTAATCGATATTTGTAAATAACTAATGCATACACGTACAGTGAATGATATTATAAATACATGTAAACAAAGAGAAAATGGATAACAAGCTTGATAATAAGGAAGTCAAAGAAAAAAAGACAGGTAATGCACATTTTATTTATAAAAATAGAATTAACATGAATACATTGTAAGTCACGAATGTATTGTAAAATTTGGGAAATGTTTCCGCATATATTCATTACGTACATGTAATTAATGTATACATGCAGGGGTTTTTGCTCATTGGTGAAGGTCGTACGCTTGCGTATAGTTGTTAACTTCTAAGTCATTTGGGTTATTGGTGAGAACATGGTTATTATAGCTGACTATGCGATATGGGCTTTGCTCATTGTTGAAGGCCGTACGGTGACCTATAGTTGTTAATGTCTGTGTCATTTTGGTCTTTTGTGGATATTTGTCTCATTGGCAATCATACCACATCTTCTTTTTTATATTAATTGGAATTCAAACTACAACATATTCTTATTTTTATATGTACTGTTATTTTGTATCGCCGGTCTGCCTCATATTTTTATTTTTATCAGTAATGTTCTGTTTTATTCACTTTTATGTTTCATCTACCTCGAAGGACCATATTGATTAATTTGTTTCATATTGAAGTGGGTCAATAAAAAGACTACAAAAGTCACACTTACAAATGAAGGTTTGAGTTGCTGACTAAGTGTAAAACGCAATGCTTAAGAAGAAGAATATTAAATAAACCTAAATGTAAATGTTGATACTTTTTCATTTAAAAAAGGTGGCAGGTGATTAGGCTTATACCATGCATACAGACGGAATATTCAGTTCGAAAGTGGTGAAATGCAAAATCACATTTTCGGAGTCTTTTATGTGCAAGAAGCGAAGTGGAGAAAAATTTAGTAAAAAATATTACAATTTGCCCTTCAACATGATCAACGTTCCCTTATTTTCGTCAGTATGTTACCTTAAACCATAAGTATTATTTGGATACGAAATAAATTAGAAATATGTATAATAAGTTAATTATTTGCACAGTTTATATTTCATTTCATTGCAACATATTATCAAATTATATTATAATAATGAATTTTATAATGTCAATCAAGGGTATTTAATTGGTAAAATGAATATACTTATTTTTTTATTCCATTGGAAGAGTTACTAATAGTATCGTCGTCACCCCAGTTGTGTAGATGGATATAGAAAAAATAATCAATATTATAGAGGACTAAACATGAGCCACTAGCACAGTCTTTACACATGTAATCCATTCACACAATATTTATCAATTTACACTGACATGTAAATGCAATACTTTTCTATTTGAAATTAATCTTATCTATAAAGTTTCAACGTTCTACGTGCTCTATATCTTTATTTTCTGGCCGGCATTTTAATTAAATGAAAATAAATACCATAAATTTGGAAATAGATATGCAGAATAAATTGAATTGATACACATGATATAGTTGCCATTGAGTTAGAAGCCTTGCGGTCTTTGATTTATTGCAGGACATTAAAAACAAATTACTTAAAGAATATCGTGATGATTTGTGCGACACCTGATTTTCACATAAACCTTTACAAAAACAGTTACAACACCTTCTTCAGGAAGAAAAAAACCATCAGCAATATTATGGTATACATATATGCTCATACGTCTGCACTCGGCTTGTTGCAAACAGTTGTAAACAGACTACAAGATATCTGAAATAAAGACGACTGTGGGCACTCAGATAACCAAGTACATTTAGCAGTATTCAAAGACAAAAATATATCTGATGTACCATAAAATGAACTATTATACTTCATGTTAAAATGCAAATATGAATTTGTGTGTTACTAGTTTAATATCTTCTCTTCATAGTTTACAAACATTGTTAATGCTACGATGTCGAATTAATTAATAAAAAAAACAACATTAAAATTAAAAATTCAAGCATAATTGAACATTCGGTACAGTTAATTCATTACACACATTTGAGATAGTGTTAAAGAGCAGAATGTTGCCACTCGAAAAAAAATTTCAATCTCGGCTTCGTCTCGGTTGACATTTTTTTTCCTTTTAGGTATTATCTACTTCATCATTTCAGTTATGTGTTAAATATTTCACGAAGTTTCGTTTTTCGATAGACTGCAAGTCTTATGCTTAAAGAGTTGAATATTATCATGATATACACAAAGTTACGTTTTATAGATAGCCTTCCTGTTTTATGCTCACAGAGCTGGATATTGTCATAATGTACACGAAGCTACGTTTTTAGATATCCTTCCTGTCTTAATATGCTCCCAGAGATGAATATTATAATAATGTACATGAAGCTACGTTTTTAGATAGCCTTCCTGTCGTATACTCCCAGAGATGAATATTATCATGATATACACGAAGTTTCGTATTTTTAGATAGCCTTCCTGTCTTATGCTCAAGGAGTTGAATACTGTCATTGACTGTCATGATATACACGAGGTTACGTATTTTTAGATAGCCTGCCTGTCTTATGCTCCTAGAGATAGACATTATCATAATGTACACGAAGTTTCGTATTTTTAGATAACCTCCCTGTCTTATGCTCACAGAGGTGGATATTATCATAATGTACACGAAGTTTCGTATTTTTAGATAGCCTTCCTGTCTTATGCCCACAAAGATGAATACGTACTGTTATGATATACACGAAGCTACTTTTTTTAGATAGCCTTCCTGTCTTACAAAATGTATGCTCAAAGAGATGAATACTGTCATAATATACACGAAGTTTCGCTTTTTTAGATAGCCTTCCTGTCTTATGCTCACAGAGATGGATATAGTCTCGATCACCCAGACGCATATTTAAATATAGCTCTACTTTGAAAAATAAAGCGGCTGGATGATCGAGACTAAGAATGATATTGTCATAATATACACGAAGTTTCGTATTTTTAGATAGCCTTCCTGTCTTATGCTCACAAAGATGGATACTATCATACCTCTTCTTCTGGGGATTTTTCTTTGCATACTCACTAAGGGTGAACTTCAGCGTGGCCATAGTTTGCATGTCGAAATCATCAACTAGCAATTCAAGTGCGTCGTCGATATTGACTGATAATAACATCACACAGGATCAATGCGGGGCTCTAGAATACGCAAATTTTACAAATGAGGTGAGACATTTTATATTTCATGTTATTCATTCAAACACATTGATCATATTGATCCATAACTTTTACATCAACAAAAGAAGGTTCTTCATGCTTTAACACCTTCGTACACGATTGCTCTGACGTCTGGCTGTCTTTCTTAAACGACTCGGTGTGGTGTTTTTCTCTCTGACGGCCTTTGAGGACTTCAACTGGAGGTGAGACAAGTCATGGAAGAAAAGTTCGTCAGGACTCGGACTATCCTAGCTATGATCATCAACAAAAGGCTGTCAGATTTCAGGAAATCTTTGACTATTCTATCGTTACTACTGCATGTTAATGCTTTCTATTGTATAATGAATGGTAACGTGTTTGCCTTGGTCAAATCAAATTAAAAACTTGGAATTGATATTTGTTGCTTATTCACCACGCTTGTTGCATTAGAGGAACTAGTCTGTTCGGGTTCAATACTAGTATTTATACATGATATTTGTCCGAGAAACGTGCATGAAATGCGTCATGGCTAATACAACTTTTTATACGACCGCAATAAAATTTTGCGGTCGTATATTGGTATGACGTTGGCGTCGTCGTCGTCGTCGTCGTCGTCCAAAGACGCATTGGTTTTCGCACTATAACGTTAGTCTACATGTAAGTAAATAGAAATCTATGAAATTTTAACACAAGGTTTATGACCACAAAAGGAAGATTGGGATTGATTTTGGGAGTTTTGGTCCCAACAGTTTAGGAATTAGGGGCCAAAAAAGGGCCCAAATAAGCATTTTTCTTGGTTTTCGCACAATAACTTTAGTATAATTAAATAGAAATCTATGAAATTTAAACACAAGGTTTATGAACACAAAAGGAAGGTTGGGATTGATTTTGGTGGTTTTGGTCCCAACAGTTAAGGAATTAGGGGCCAAAAGGGGGCCCAAATAAGCATTTTTCTTGGTTTTCGCACCATAACTTTAGTATAAGTAAATAGAAATCTATGAAATGTAAACACAAGGTTTATGACCATAAAAGGAAGATTGGGATTGATTTTGGGAGTTTTGTACCCAACTGTATAGGAATTAGGGGCCCAAAGGGTCCAAAATAAACTTTGTTTGATTTCATCAAAAATTGAATAATTGGGGTTCTTTGGTATGCCGAATCTAACTGTGTATGTAGATTCTTAATTTTTGGTCCCGTTTTCAAATTTGTCTACATTAAGGTCCAAAGGGTCCAAAATTAAACTTTGTTTGATTTCAACAAAAATTGAATTATTGGGGTTCTTAGATATGCTGAATATAAACATGTACTTAGATTTTTGATTATGGGCCCAGTTTTCAAGTTGGTCCAAATCAGGGTCCAAAATTAAACTTTGTTTGATTTCAACAAAAATTGAATCCTTGGGGTTTTTTGATACGCTAAATCTAAACATGTATTAAGATTTTTTCTTATGGGGCCAATTTTCAAGTTGGTCCAAATCGTGGTCCAAAATTAAACTTTGTTTGATATCAACAAAATTTGAATCCTTGGGGTTCTTTGACATGCTGAATCTAAACATGTATTAAGATTTTTTTTATTATAGGCCCAGTTTTTAAGTTGGTCCAAATCGGGGTCCAAAATTAAACTTTGTTTGATTTCAACAAAAATTGAAAATATGGGGTTCTTTGAAATATCTGAATCTAACAATATATTTAGATTTTTTATATTTGGGCCTGGTTATCAAATTGGTCCACATTGAGGTCTAAAATTAAGGGTCCAAAATTGAACTTTATTTGATTTCATCAAAAATTGAATTCTTGGGGTTCTTTGATATGCTGAATCTAACCATGTATTTAAATTTTGGATATTGGACCATAATAGGTAAAATTATTGTCCAATTTAAAATTCTTAAGTTTTTAAGTTTTAGTTCTTAGACCACATTCATTCTGTGTCAGAAACCTATGCTGTGTCAACTATTTAATCACAATCCAAATTCAGAGCTGTATCAAGCTTGAATTTTGTGTCCATACTTTCCCCAACTGTTCAGGGTTCGAACTCTGCGGTCGTATAAAGCTGCGCCCTGCGGAACATCTGGTTGATTTATATTTACATCTATAACGGAAAACTAGGAATTGATGAAAAGTGCTGGATTACAGCTAATTTTTTTAGAATAAAACTGAGTTGTTAAATATGAATGTAAGGGTATACATTGTCTTACAGAGAGCTGAATTCGACTGGAGTAGGGAAACCAGGTCGTCACTTCTGTCTGCGTTTTTCTGGGGATATTTTGTAACACAGATTCCCGGCGGTTGGTTGGCAGACAAGTTTGGAGGCAGACGTGTGTATGGTACAGCTCTAGCTGTTGCCGGTATAGCAACAGTCCTAATTCCCGTATGTGCTAGAACACATATTATTCTGTTGTACATATTGCGTGTAATATGTGGTTTAGCAATGGTAAGTTTATATTTTACCAATGTTATATAATGCAAGTTTCATTTCAAAACTTCTTTTTGATTTGCGATTGTCCCATTGGATGCTTAAGATTCTAATTTTATAGTCTGCGCATGTGTTACCTTCCAATTAGGTTCTGGGTGGGTGGTGTTAACAGAGTACTCAGAAGACATTATAGGATATTACTGTATAAAATGGATGAAATAATAAATAACAAAATAGATATGGAAATAAAATTTAAACATAAAGAACACTTGTCAACTTTCCATAATGTTTAGGGAAAATGTCCTTTCTTTAAAAAAAATAATGTGATGATTTTAAAACGTGAGCTTTATTGCAGACTAAAGGAATATTTCTTTTATCATGTTTATTTCGCATACAAATATCAGAAAATGTTTATTTTTAGGGAACTTGCTCGCCTTCAGCCACATCAATGTGGGGAAGATGGGGTCCTCGTCTGGAACGTACAAAGTTAACAGCCTCCCATCAAGTCGGTAAGTGTTAGAAGTCAAGATTTATTACAATTCTGAACATCTTGGCAGATTATACGCAATAACGGTGTTGGGTGCCGATTATTGGTTTCTTTGCGTAGATCCGGATTAAAAAATATACCTACCTTCCCTATTTTGGTAAACGATGAAAGTTTCAACCTAAACACTATATTATTTGGTTTAATTGGCACTATGATGCAGTCAGGTGTTTGATGTTTTTGCTAAAGCCATATATAAAATGACAGAGCAAAGTTGAACTGTTGCCGAAATATTATACGTGTCGAGATGTATCATCAAACAAAATGTGTTTAACCAATTACTTGTCATTTGTGTTGTTTATCATGTCTTTATGCAGTAACAATTAACAGAATGCTTGTAAAATGACAACATTTAATTTTGTTTTCAGGTTCTATGTTAGGGACTGTTGTTACATTTTCTGTGTCTGGTGTTTTATGTGAATCAGGATTTGACAACGGATGGGGTTCCATTTTCTACTTGACAGGTAAATATAAAAAAAGAAGATGTGGTATGATTGCCAATGAGACAACTATCCACAAAAGACCAAAATGACACAGACATTAACAACTATAGGTCACCGTACGGCCTTCAACAATGAACAAAGCCCATACCGCATAGTCCGCTATAAAAGGCCCGATAAAACAATGTAAAACAATTCAAACGAGAAAACTAACGGCCTTATTTATGTAAAAAAATGAACGAAAAACAAATATGTAACACATAAACAAACGACAACCACTGAATTACAGGCTCCTGAATAATGTTGTTATGCACATGACGTCATAGCAAATACTTTTAAAATGAAATCAATCTGTAAAAGGTGATAATGATAGGACATTCAGTATAATAAATTAAATAACACATAGATGAGAGGGTGAAAGAGCAGATTGGTACCCCTCGAAAAAGCATTGTCAACCTTGGCTTCGCCGCGGTTGACAATGTTTTCTCGGGGTAACAATCTGCTCTATCACCCTCTTAGATATGTGTTATTTATATGATGTCCAACCAACACATGATGGCGTCTGTGCACTTTATTGTCGGACCTCGTGTTATCATGAATGATACGTTTTATTGTGTAATGCAATTGCTTAAAGAATAACACGTGACGTGCAGTTAGCCAATCAGAATAACGTATTATAATGAAACATACATCTAATGTAATAATATAATAACATATACTCATCTCTTGCGCGTATTCATTTGAAATAGTCCCTTTTGTTTACTGCTATGTTATGCCGGCGTCACACATTGGCGTATAGACCGGCGTGCACCAAACGTACAGAGAAAATTGACAAAGTTGGTATACGTTAATTGCACGCCAGAGAAACGCTTAAGCAATCGTTAAACGCGCGCTGCATAAGTTTGAAGTACGTCGAAATACAAAGGTATACGCTTGGTGAACGCTACAACTCGTGGAAATTTTGATGAAGCATTAAAATTTTCATCCAGCTCAAGCGCGTGTCTTGCGTATACATGTACGCTACACGCACGTTATACATACGCTACCATCGCGTTTAACGCGCTACAGATAAGTTTGAGACACGCTTAAGGCACGTTGTATACGCTTCAAGATCGTTCGACTTTAACTAAAACGTATGCGGGTGTGTTTGTAACAAACACCCCATAATATAGATTTAAAGGTTATTATAATAATGTACTAGTCATTTGGTTGTATGAGGACTGCGAAGAGGACACCCTATTGTAAAATGACGTACAAAAGTATATTCTAGGGTAATCCTATCATGTCTTTGTCAGATGTAAATTTTTGTATTTCAACACACGTGAATTTGAACTTCTGATCACCAGATGACCTTATGTATAGTTGCATCTTTATATTGTCACACATCTAATATAAAAAAGAAGATGTGGTATGATTGCCAATGAGACAACTGACCACAAGACCAAAATGACACAGACATTAACAACTATAGGACACCGTACGGCCTTCAACAATGAGAAAAGCCCATACCGCATAGTCAGCTATAAAAGGCCACGATATGGCAATGTAAAACAATTCAAACGAGAAAACTAACAGCTATATAAAAAAAATGAACGAAAAACAAATATGTAGCACATAAACAAACGACAACCACTGAATTACAGGCTCCTTACTTGGGACAGGCACATACATAAATAATGTGGCGGGGTTAAACATGTTAGCGGGATCCCAACCCTCCCCCTAACCTTGGACAGTGGTATAACAGTACAACATAAGAACGAACTATAAAAATCAGTTGAAAAATGCTTAACTCATCAGATGGACAAAAATACATGTGGACGTGGCCGGGTACTTGTACATCCCGACAACAAAAAGACACTAGGAACAGAACCGAGAGTACTCGCTGTTATCTGACAGCTAGTTCAAAGCCACTAACAACTAATACAAAAAAATCATGCATCTAAGACTAAACTATTTGATTCACTTATAGGGTCTTTGCATCGGAACTAAACACATTTATTCAAAAACCAGTTGTTGGCATGACACGGGTTATGTTCTTCTCTTATATGGTATGATGGTATGATACTAAACCCCTAACGGGAAGGATTGTGCCTGATGTTCATATGATGAAATCATAATCTTTCAGTCAGTTTAATTGAAGTCTGGAGCTGGCATGTCAGTTAACTGCTAGTAGTCTGTTGTTATTTATGTATTATTGTCATTTTGTTTATTTTCTTTGGTTACATCTTCTGACATCAGACTCGGACTTCTCTTGAACTGAATTTTAATGTGCGTATTGTTATGCGTTTACTTTTCTACATTGGCTAGAGGTATAGGGGGAGGGTTGAGATCTCACAAACATGTTTAACCCCGCCGCATGTTTGCGCCTGTCCCAAGTCAGGAGCCTCTGGCATTTGTTAGTCTTGTATTATTTTAATTTTAGTTTCTTGTGTACAATTTGGAAATTAGTCTGGCGTTCATTATCACTGAACTAGTATATATTTGTTTAGGGGCCAGCTGAAGGACGCCTCCGGGTGCGGGAATTTTTCGCTACATTGAAGACCTGTTGGTGACCTTCTGCTGTTGTTTTTTTTCTATGGTTGGGTTGTTGTCTCTTTGGCACATTCCCCATTTCCATTCTCAATTTTATCAATCCGTACACATCCAACATCCAATGGATTTAGTGTAAAGACGTCAGAAACAGTCAGAGAAAAACATGACCTTGTGCAATGCCAACTTACAGGTATCGACATATTGTAGATCCATGAATGTATATATGTATACAACATACTAGTAATATTTAGTTTGCTTTTAATTTACTGATAACAAAATCAATATTTATACCAATAAAAACATTATTCAATGATCTTATTACAGTGTTGAATTGGTAACCTTTTAGAATACTGAATAGGTTCATTTAAAGGAGCGATAAGTTTACAAGGATCATTTCTAAATTTCCGGGCACGGTTAACAACATTTCCGTAAAAATGAGGATGTGCTAAGACTTGTCAAAGAATAGATATATTTAATTATTCGATGTGTGACAACAAAAATAATATTTTAGCTTTTTCACGGTTTAAGTTGCCATGCAGAAGACAACTCGGTATTTACAATCGAAACATATCTAATTGGTAACTATAAATTCATATAATGCATTTTTTTTTATGCTATTTTGTATAACATTTACGTAAGATTGTTTTTTTTGTGTATTTTAAGGTGGTTTGACTTTGATCTGGGTTTTTCTGTGGTTTTTCCTGACCCGAGACACCCCGAACGATCATCCGAGAATCAGCGTAATAGAAAGGAATTATATCATTACAAATATTGAATATAATGCAAATAAAAGGGTTAGTTGTTAAGTAAAAAGTTAGACATGTCCAATTAATGTTCCATAGAGCATAAATATGCACGTACATGTTCGACGTCTCGCCAACATCACTTGTGCTTTCTCGTCTGCAACATGATTTTTTTTTTCACCGGCGCATGTACGGTTGCAGAAAAATATGTAAATTAAGTCATTCGGAAGTCATGCATGTTTCAATACTTATTAGTTATTAGACGCTGATATTGAGCCAGGCACTAGGGAACTCGAGATATCTTGCGCACATATTATATACAAGATGTCCAAAATGCATGACGGATATCTAGTTCATATTGATTTCTATGATAGAGGGTAAACGGGGTGGGGGGAGGGGGGAAATCCACCAAAGTTAATATGCTTGAAACGGTTGAAACCGTTGGGCTCCAGCTTGTCTGCCAAAACAGCAGTTGGACGTCAGAGTAATCTCGTACTAATATAATTTGTCTTAAGTCAAATGAATGCAAAATACTGTTATTGTTTAACCAGACTTATTATTAATTCCTGCTCTTAAATATTATTTCAAATTAAATTATTAAAGTGATTATCATTTTAGTTTATTTATCACTATACTGTATCAAATAATAATTCTGTAATTCAGGCAGAGGCACTTGTCACAGATGAAAAAAAAATCCTATATGTACTTTAATTTGTTGTATAGGTATATAGGGGAAAATCTGAGACAAGTGACTGTGAATTAAGGTATTGAATTCTAATGATAATATCTTATTGTTTTGTTTTCCATTCTATTGCACTTTTCATTAATGTAACATAGAAAAATCCTTAGTTTGTTATCAACTTTGCTTTTTATTCTCGCAGACAGGAAAGGTTCCCTGGGTTGCCATGGCGAAGTCTGTACCACTGTGGGCAATTATTATCGGACATACATGTAGTAACTGGGGAATATATACCATATGGACAAGTCTTCCTGAATTTATGAAAAATGTCTTAAAATTTGACATAAAAGCTGTAAGTCTTTTGTGCACTACTTCTTTTTATTAAATCAATCTTTAAACTGTTTATTTTTTAATAGCGCTGAAAGTACAAGCTAGATGTGCAAAAAAAACCATTTATTTTAAATTTTATTTCCCTGATTATATGTAGATTACGTAAACGTTTACTTTTATGCGATTTTTGGTATGAGAAAATACAAGTTAATATACAATTTAATGATAACGTGTCTACTTAAAGAAAGATGAAAGATACCAGATGGACCTTCAAACTTATAATACAAAAACAAACTGAAAATGCATTGGCTTCAAAAAATAATAAAACCAATAGACAAACAATCCAACAAATTAAAGTACACAAAACACGACGTAGAAAACTAATTCAAAAAGACCGAACAAAATGAACCCATCTAAATACGGGGGGGGGGGGGGGGGGGGTAGGGGTGATCTCAAGTGCTCTGGAAGGGTAAGCAGATCCGGCTCAATATTTAGCACCCGTCGTGTAAGTGCGAACCCGGTAATAAGTCGAATTCGGTAGGTCACATTCGGGAAAAGCTGACGGGATTACGCACAACTAGGAAGAGGACATGTTTCATTACCGTGTTCATCTGTTTATTCGTCGATCTTGTCATGCATCAATTATTTTGTCGCATTTGTCTAAAAAAAAATGACTTCATATTTGGCCGGCAGCTTGTCCGAGATGAGATGTAATGTGTGACCCCTTTCCAGAACGTTCAGACACCAACTTGATACTTGATACCATATACTTAGTTTATGTAAAATGAACTTCGTCACACTTTTCTCAAGTACACTACTAATACTATGTCAGCAGCTTGGTAGTAGTAAGTTTTAGTTCTTACCGGGTCTATAATATACATGTATCTATATATACTTGCTTTATTTGCATGATCCTATACCTTGAATTACGAGTTGTATGTTTAACACGTCAACATGTGCATTCCTTTCGTATTATAATTATTGGATTTGCATTACTGCCATTCAATATTCTTTTATATTGCAGAATGGTGCATTATCTGCAATACCTTATATATGTGGTGCCTTCATGGCATTTGCAACAGCACATATAGCTGATTTCTTTAGAAGTAAAAAAATTCTAACAACAACACAAACTAGACGATCTTTTCAAACAGCAGGTACATGTAGGTTAAGGGCTTTTATGAAATTTAAAAGTCTACAATTTAAAATTGATACTAAAATTCAGAAGAATGGGGCTCCTATTCGAGATATTTGAGTTTTTTTAAAAATGGCAGGAAAAAGCTGACTTGGACTTTAATCATATATTTGCATTGGTATTATTTGGTTCTAAAATCGAAGGATAAAGAATCTAAAATCTGCTTAAATTTTGGTGAAGGAACTTTTATAAGTAAGAAAAAAAACCTCAGTCTAGGTGTTTTAGGGCAAAATATTTTACCTTGTATTTTAGGGACAAAAACAAGAAGTCCGAAAATCTGACATTAATTCCTAAATATCATCTTAGTTCATCCTTAAAAGTTAAATGTCTGATAATAGATCTAAATATACATCATCGTCTTAAACGACAACAAATATTTATAACTGTTGAAGCAGTTTAAATTAGGTGTCACGAATATGCAGAAACAAACAGGCGTTTTACTTATAGCGGAAGCTTTCAAAGCTTAATATCGAGATAGGATATGAGATCATATAGAGAACACGGACAGTAATTGAGAATTGACAATATTTAGCGAGAGGCGATAACCTAGTTGTCTAGATAATTCATTCTACTTATCACTATGTTGTCAACGCTGATGTCAGATTGAACCGCCATAGTAGCAAGGGGTGTTTGACTGCGATCTTAATTGACAAGGATTGCAAGTTTTCATTCCTGTTGAAAGATTTTTGATTCTATCGATTACTTCTGCTTCCTCAGAACTTTAAAACTGGTGGAAATCTTAAAGCCAAGGTCGCTTATTGCGTCTTTCAGGATGTTCGCTATTTTTTTTCAAAATAACAAGCTTTTTATAAACTGTTAAAAAAATATATATAATCTATGGGTTTTGTATAGATAAAGAAGCTAAAGGGCAGACACTAATGAAAGAGATATAAGCCATTGACAAATTGAAGGAAATACTTATTTGTAGACTTTTTCAATCATTAGTTAGAATATTATACAAATTATATAACAAAGAAAGAAAAGATTTCTCCAAGGCAGTATGCTTAATGAATTGAAATTTATTTATTTTAGCTTTTATTGGCGCAGGGATATTTCTAATAGCCACTGGCTTTGTTGAATGTGAGAAGCGAGGACTTGCCGTAGTGTTTTTATGTTTAGCATTATTGTTTACTGGGTTTGAGCGGGCTGGTTATGCTGTTAATCATATAGATATAGCTCCTAAGTAAGTGGATAATCGAATTTTCTCGTATGCTACATATATTAAATCCACAAAAAATATTAAAATCATAGTCGAAAAGATAGTCCTTTAGAAATGTATATTATTCATTTGACTATTGCCTGAGTTTTTTTACCGTAATTTTGTAATTTATTTTTCTGTTTTCTTTTTATATGAGAAGATATGGTAAAATTATCCCTAAATCTTATTTGTTATAAAAGACTGACGATTCGTGTAAAACGATACTTTTTAATCACAACAGAAAAATAATCAATCAACTTTTCTGATAATTAAAAAAGAGTCTTCATGAATGTTATGCTTGTATGACCCGACAATTGTTCGTTCAAAGTTCACATTTAGGATTTTGTATATTTCTTTAATCTATGCTTTTTATTATTATTCCGAGTCCTTATTGCGTTTTAATAATTTATTAGTTTATTGTATTTTACGCTATTCAAAAGTTACTTGTATTTTACACATAACTATAATCCTTTCATTTAGATTAATTATCAAAGATTTATATCCGTCTTTAAGATAAAAGGTTTTGTAATAAAGAATATAGATAATTTGACACTAAGTGATAACTGCCGAAAGCCATTCTTGACAAACTTATACGAAGCATGTTTTTAATCCGTAATCCCCGCTTTCGGCAAAACGCGAATTGATATTATTTAATAAAAAGATATTTGATTGGTTCATTTTCCGTATGTCAATCAGTCTTTTGAATTGTATTTTATATTTGTTTTTATGTTGTTATTCAGTTATGTTTTAATATTTGAAATATATGGATGTGAAATAAATATGTAAACTTTACAGCAATTTGGATTTTATCTCAACTACCGCTAGTTTCCCCCAGAAACTAATGAATATGACAGAGGTGACCAACAACCTGGTCATACTTGGTAGATTACATTTATCTCTCTTTTTCGTGGTATAAAATATAACATTTGTTTTATTTCAGATATGGAGGTATATTGTATGGTATAACTAATACTATTGCAACTATACCTGGAATGGTTGCTCCTGTCATAGCCGGGGAACTGACCCCAAATGTAAGTCTTACTTATTGATCGATTGATTGATTGATTGAGTATTGATTGATTAATGATTGATTGATTATTAAACAATATTCAGCATCCGTATGTTGTGATTATAAGCCCCGCCCACCAATCGGATTTCTTAGGTGCGGCCGGTTTTTATTGGTGAAGTAAGCCGCAGTGCCAGGAGACAACCACCTACCTTTGCAGGGCGGATCCAGCCATTTTAAAGGGGGGGGGGGGGGTTCCAACTATATGTCCCCATTTAAATGCATTAATCGTCCAAAAAAAAGGGGGGGTTCCAACCCCCGGAACCCTCCCCCTGGACCCGCCACTGCTTTAATTGAGTGGTTAATTGGCAATCTTCGTCAATTAAGTTTGGAGTCGAATGTAACTTGCCTCGAGCTGGGTTCGTACCACAACCCGTATACAGTTTGTCATGAAAATCCTGACTTTATAAAAAAGAAGATGTGGTATGATTGCCAATGAGATAACTCTCCATAAGAGACCAAATGACACAGATATAAACAACTATAGGTCACCGGTTGACCTTCAACAATGAGCATCGTATTGTTTTTCAAACACAACAGATGCAAAGTAAAAAAAATCAAACATTTATTTCTATTAAGAAAACAGTTTAACTTATTAAATGATGTAGTTAATACAAGTATTTATGATAAATATGGGTTCACTATCTGCTTTTTAATGTGTAAAAACTAAGAATTATCATCGTCTGTTTGGGATCAAGTGATAATAAATTGTTGTTTGGCGATTGTTTCCTTAGTTGCCACATGCCAATTGTGGATTAAACGGCAAATCTGAGCCATGAGGAAATTGTATACACGTTTCATTCGATTTTCTTTTTATTGTAGGATACCTCTGAAGAATGGAGGAATGTGTTTTACGTCACAGCAGCGTTTTATGTACTTGGTGCTATTATATATTGTTGTACAGCTAGAGGGGAAATTCAGCCTTGGGCATTGGACAAGGATAATCTTAAAGAGACTGAATTGTTTATTTAAATAAGCTGTTAACTTACTGCTAGGCATTTACATATGATTTGTTATTTTTTATTAAAGAGTTTGTTTGACTTTTAGTTTTCATTGAATTGTTTTCAGTATAAGAAATAAGACAACCTTTAACGTTTTAATTCAGCATTTGCAAAATCCATAGTTTATCCTGGAACAATAAAAATTTCTTATCCGACATACAAATTTTTTAGTACATAAAGATGAAAAAAATGCAGTTGTGTAGGAAAATATGTAAACGCAAATTTAGTATTCGTGAAGTAATTCGAAAAACTACAAAGACACCATATTAACAAAGAGTCGTAATTGAGTTTTTTTTAAATGTTCTGCAAAACTGGAACTATTATACTAATAGTATGATAGTCCCAGATCTAAGTACGTTTAATACAGAACATTTGTAAACATGATGACATGTGGGGTATTGCTCACTAAATACACTTACCCCGATGTTTTTCTATATTAACTACAGGGAGAGCAACATCGAAAGTTGAGAAATCTGAATATGATACATTATTTGTACGGCTACATGTAACAAGATGACTTGTTTAAGTTATATTAAGAAGCTATGACTTCAAGTTCGTCCTAGTTTCATAAAAATGTAGGTCATTACAAAGAAACATTTTTGTTCTGGTAATGTAATATAGGTCGACGGCGCTACATATATTTCGCACTCAATGGCATAATCAGATGGTCCAGGAGCTCTGAGCGGAAAGACATAGAAAACGGTATAACTTTATATTTGGAGCCGAATAATAAAACAAGGAGAGAAGATATAAAGGAATAAATCAACGAAGACGGAAAAAGAGACTGACAACACCTATCTTCCCACAAAAATCAGCATACATTAATTCTAAAAATCCCCTTTTTCGAGTTTAATATTTTAAAATGTCCCATCTATGGCAATGGTAACAAGTATTTTACTTAGAATGCATTTCTTTCTAACCAAAATTTGTAAACGTTGTGTGGCGTTTGTTGTTGTTTTCTAAACACTACAAAAGTAGAAAAAAATACATCGTTTAATCAGTGTTTACTGACCCTGTTTGAACTTTCAATAATGCATGCACATGTTGTTGGTAAACAGACTTTTTACAAACGTAAAAACAAATACATCGTTTTATCATGGTGAAGTTAGAAACAAATGTAGCGTTTGTTCTTACACACGATGAACGACAAACTGTAGACGCATTTTCAGCGAGTGCTTAGTTCGTCCAAATTTTATGTAAACTTTGCAAACGTATGTTAGAAACAAATGATCAAAACATGTGCGCTCTAAACCGTTTGCATCGTTTGTGTTAGAAAGAAATGCACCCTAAATTTATTTTTTTCAAAAGAGAAATTATGTCAACAGTCTGATCAAGCATTTTAGGATGTCAATCAGATTAAAGTTTGGCTTCGAATAAAATTTGCATATATAAAACATACATTAATTCTAAAAATACCCTTTTTTCGAGTTTAATATTTTAAAATGTCCCATCCATGGTAATGCTAACAACTATTATACTTAATTCCATTTTTTTCAAAGGGAAAATTATGTCAACAGTCTGATCATGCATTTTAGTATGTCAATCAGATTACAGTTTGACTTCGAATGAACGAAAGATACCAGAGAGACAGTTAAACTCATAAATCGAAAATAAACTGACTACGTCACGGCTCAAAATGAAAAAGACAAACAGACAAACAATAGTACACATGACACAATTAACATAGAAAACTAAAGAATAAGCAACACGAACCCCATCAAAAACTAGTGGTGATCTCAGGTGCTTCGGAATGGTAAGCAGATCCTGCTCCACATGTGGCACCCGTCGTGTTGCTTATGTGATAACAAATCCGGTAAATAGTCTAATTCGGTAGGTCACATTCACCATTGGCTTCGAATGAAACGTGCATATATACTGACAAAACAGGTGAATGTAATCAGATAAACATGAATATCAATTATATGGTCATTTTTATAAATTTCCTGTTACATTTGAATTTTTCGAAAAACAAAGGTTTTTCTTATCCCAGCAATAGATTACCTTAGCCGTATTTTGCACAGCCTTTTTGGAATTTTGGGTCCTCAATGCTCTTCAACTTTGTACTTGTTTGGCTTTATAACTATTTTGATCTGAGCATCACTGATGAGTCTTATGTAATCGAAACGCGCGCCTGGCGCATTTAATTATAAGCTTGGTACCTTTGATAACTATTGAGCAAGCTTACTTACATGCTTGATCAACATTATTTACAAACAGAGAAGAAGTCTTATCACAGTTTTAGCTTAATATCATGTTTGAATTTAGAGAAAAAAGTAATGCTTCCGTTTTAAAAACAAACTGTACTAAATGTACTTAACTATTATAATTCTTCGGCGACTTCCTGTTATTTCATTGGCTTCTCGTGATGTATAAATTGAACAAAAGATATCTTGAGAATCGAGGTATTAATTTGTCATGCCAGGGGCTTTGTTAGAGATGTTTTTACTTTTGACGCAAACCAATAGTTTTAATCCGGAAGTATCAACTACGGACAATAAAGTCTTAGACTTTGAAATATAATAATATACTTATAACCAAAAGCATTCTTGAGTTCAGAATTAAATACATTAATTTGCTTTCTACAAATTTAAAAGGATCTAAAACAACCTGAAGTCAACTTTATAGAGTACAATATATACGAGGGTCTTGGCGGGGTTTACTGAATATCAAGACAATATAGGTCAAATACGATTTGTAACATAAATTGGATTTTTTTCCTTTGATGTTTTTATGAAATAATTTGCTTAAAAAGTGTGGTGAGGGAAAACCATGGTATATTATATGCAAATTTATGTTGTACCATACTTTGCTAATTAAATATGCAACTCGACTAGAATCCAAAGGAAAAAAGACGGAGCTTCAGCCATGGTATAACATATTCATTTTCATGTTATTCCATGGCTGAAGCTCCACCTTTTTTTTTTTAAATGTATCCGCCTCTAAAATATTTAGGAAGCTGTAAAACATACTAAAAGGTCAAGATCTTCATTTGTTTTCATTTTATAAGAAAAGGCAATAAATTATGTGTACCACATTTCAAGAAACCCTTTTCAAACTATATACGATTGTTACGAATTTCCTTAATTTTGGAAACAATTACTAAATGTTTCTTCTTTCAGTTTTGAAAAAAATAAAATGTAAAACTATCATTTCCTTTGCGAAAATGCAATTAAATTTCGATTTAAAAAGGGGGGTATCTATACAAAAAGGAATAAATATCGGCTACAAATATCTGTGAAAAAACATGATAAGGGGACGTACACTATCTACGCCCCTGGATCCGCCACTGTTAAAATATTGTTTTATCATTAAAATTGTGTTTTAATAAATAATCTAATAAAATAACGGAAGAAAAGCATTTTTCAATTAGATGAAAATTCTGTAAAATATGATTAATTTGTATGATACATTGAAAAAAAAAAAAAAAAAACAATTCTTACCGTCATTAGAATAATTATTTAATCCTTGTCGTGGAATCCGACATTTTTGTTTACCTCAGTCTGATGACATTATGAAATTACCTGCGCCTACAATCATACACGGGGCGCAAAACTAAATCCGACATTTTCTTTACTTTCTGCAAATTCAGGGGTTCTATTACATGAAATATACAGACGATCATACACGAAGCGCAAAAGTGACTGGCTTGCGCGAGCTTCCATTTCATTGGATAAAACTGTAAAGTGATCAATTTCCAATATTAGTTGAAGGTCTTGAAGCTGTCAATCATTTTATATACCATGTGTCTTACTCATTAACATATTTAAACAAACTCATCCTTCGGATTCGTTTGTTTAAATATGTTAACTCGTAAAAACCATGGTATATATAGTACTTGTTGTATTCAAGTCTTATATGAATTTCATTTTTGAACATACCAAAGTCGTTATTTTCTTATTTATAAAAACAAAATGAAAAAAAATCTGAAACTGTCTATCCAGGATTCATTAAGTAACATATTTAAAGAATTCAAATTATTGTAAATCATAGATAGCAATAAATTTTATCACATAAATTATGCAGCTTCCTGCATAATTTCTCAAAAGAGTTTATTCAACACTTGCCTATTTAAGTAGCAATATTATTGAATCATATTAGATAGTTGAACACGCTTATTTTATGATGCCACCAACCTTTCGAGAAGTATAATTGTGTAAGTATTTATAAATAGAAAATAAACCTAAGATTGATATTAAAAAATAAATAAATGCAGATTAAATTATATCCCTAAATTCATAAACCTATGTTTATATATACATTTGTACACGAACTTGGCTTGTTACTTCGGTTGCGTGAAGAAAGGGTCTTGAACAATTAACGATTGATAGTAATAATCCTCATGTTCAAAGGCTTTCAAACAACGAAAAATGAACACAATTTTGGTTTGTCTTTAAACTTTTCTGTTCATGTTTATAATTTGTTTTGGTTGTCTTATTCGATTATTTGTTTGTGTTTATTTATTATTGACCTCTTCATATGCTCTCAGCAGTGGCGGATCCAGGGGGGGGGGGGGTTCCGGGGGTGCGCACCCCCCCTTTATTTTTGCCGATCAATGCATTTGTATCGGGACATATGTTTTGCACCCCCCCCCCCCCCCTTTTGCCCTGGGTGCCCTGGGTTAGCACCCCCCCCCCCTTTCGAAAATTCCTGCATCCGCCCCTGCTCAGTAACTAGCAGTAATCACAAAGGAAATCAACATGTATTGAGGCACATCACGGTCTTCCGAGTGGATGACTATAAGACCCATAAAGTAAATACATCAACTTCATAAAATCAGATTTGAAATCATTAATCTTCCAGAGTTTTGTTTGTTGTGTGATTACCATTTAATAACAAAATACTGCCTTGTGGTAATGTAATAACCGGGAAGTGAACAAGAATCGCTTTTCTGCAATATTTTAAAAGACTACGAATAACTTCCTTTTTTTTAAATCTTTAATAGACCTTTTCAAGAATTGTCTACACCTACAGTTGAGAACGACTACGACAGGTAAGATGTACGGGGTCGTCTCAAAAGTAAAAATTGAAAATAACAGTACTGATCTTTATACTGATTTTTTTGCTTGAAGTTTATTTTATTGGCAGTAATTCAACTTTCCAAAAGATTCTCAATGACAGGAACACGTTTTTACCCCTCATATAGTATTGCACATGTACATCAGGTTAGGTGAAAATCGGTTGAAAACACTAACTTTATCGTGTTTACAAGCGTATAACGGACGGACAGACAGTCCAGTAATTATCTTTCATAAATTTAAAAAATTTCATAAGGGAACAACTATTTAACTTTAAAAAAAAATGGGGGAATGGGGAGGTCTCAGTCTGATTTCTTTTCTTTCGAAATTCTTTTAGTTTTTCAAGGCAATCTATCAACTTATTTTTTTCAAAATTCAATACCATAAGGTATTGGAGAATTCTGCATTCAGAAATACTTTTTTTTGTCACCTGCCTGGACCAGTTTTTTTTCCTTATTAAATTGGGGATTAGAATTTAAAAAAAATGGAAAAAAAACCGTGACCCTCATCCCCCCGAAGTTATATTGTCGTTCCCTAATAATTTTACAGAAACAAATTTATCGTTATTGTCATGCGGCACAATCTTTAGCAGACTCGCATAATCATAAACTAAAACGAATGCGGAATGATTGCAGAGATTTTTTAATCAATTAAACGTGAAATGTCGTGTTAATACATGTAATAAGAATACTATTTGACAGAGAAATATTTATTTAATTTGTGTTTGATATATCTTCTGTAGCTATATAGTCAATACAGTATATAACCGCCAAATCGAATATGACTTGTATACGTTTTGATAATCATGATGGTTTTTTTTTTTTAGACGACCCCTCCATTTTACCTGTAAACTGTAGGTGTCATTAGTCGGTGTCGAGAGATGTTGAAAAGGTCTATTGAAAACCACAATATATAATTAGCTAATATTCATTGGGGAAAAAGTATGATACTTCAAAGTGTACGTTTCGAACCCTGTGTCAGAGTCAAATTTAGCAAATTCCACGGATTATGTTCAAAAATAGTTTCAGGTCTCTAAAAGAACTTCGTGTAGTTTCAGGTAAATTAGGTAACCCTGGTAGGTTCCCTCGTTATTGGGAACACCTTTAGAGAGCTACGAAGGTACAGTTGGATCCGTGAAGACTCTCTTTCGGGATAACTGGAGATGCGTCGCTAACGTATTTACAACAATACCCGTCCCAAGACAAAAGGAGTGCTAGGACCGAAAAGTCTGTTATTATGGCGGAGGAAGCAGATGAACTCAGAGAGAACCACCGGGACACTCGGGGGAACAGACAAACCGACGAGATATTGACAGATTAATCTCCGGGTCAAAGAAGGGGGCAATTTTGACAAACCGTGGTCCCTAAAATACCAATTCTAGTTTAAACAAATTGACAATTATAATGCTTTGGAATGTGAAAATTTCTTTTGAAGTATTTGTCAAGTCATTAATAAACAAATTAAGAAAACAGACACAACACGTCGAAAAAAATTCCATTGTCATAACAAAGTTATCTACAAAAACATAATAAAAAGAAAACTGAAAGTGAAACACAAAACATCTTACTTTTGTAAATTTTAGTACTTACAATAACACGTAAATTTGCCATCAACTTACAGTCTTGGAATGTCGTTTCAAAGAATCTAAAGGCAAAATCCGTAATAATGTTTGTGGAAATTGTAACAAAAAAAAAACTAAAGCGAGACATACATCTATCAATGATCATACAATTCGCCGACATAATTTAAGTTCAGTCTGGTTAATATGGTAACCTGGTTGTGAAAATCAAAATCATTACAAGCAAAAAAAAACATTATAGCATATATTTTTTTTTTAGAAATCTTGGGTACAGGACCAAACGTTTGCTTCGACAGCAGTGTCAAAATTAATGAAGATGTTAATTTTCAGGTTGTACTGCGACATGATCCTGTTCAAAACATTGTTTATGCTAATACTGAACGATTCCGTTTTGAATTTCGAATGAAAAAATAATCACAAGTTCCATATTTCATAATTCATGAAGTATTGTCATTCCAAACTTAGAACTATATGTGACCATTTTTTTCTGTTTTAAATTGTATCGTATCCGGCCAGCATAACTGAAAACTTGGGATTGATTTTTTTCCAAAGTTTTGAACTGTTTCCCATCGGATGATACATGTTGTATAGATCCATCCTCACAAAGAACAAATAGACTGCCGTCTCGTAGTGTGGTCATTGGATATGGGATGGATGGTAGTGTTAATATGTGTATTTTGTCATCGGTAAAGCTGTACCAGTAGATGTTGTTTTCATATTCTTCACTGAAGAATATTTTGTTACCAGAAACATTTATCCCCCATGGATGGCAGTGTATTCCTATACTCTGTAATATCTCTCCTGTCTGATAATCAGTTTTCAGTAGAATCATATCAGCACCTACTAATAATTTGTCATCTATCATTGTCATGCCATAAGTATGAGGGGGAGGACAGGGGGTACCCTTCTCCCTTCTCCCACCCCTCTTCTCCTTTCTCCTACCCCTCTTCTCCTTTCTCCTACCCCCGTTCTCCTTTCTCCCATTAGAATAAAACATCTCCTTTTGAGATAAATTAAAATAAAGCTGTATCTGTCGTTTTTGTCTGTACAGAAGCCACAATTTATTAGCACAAAAACAATTCATGATTGATCATTATAACAATAAGAAATTAAAGGCGGCAAACATTTCTCATGTAAGGGAAACGACACTAATTGTTTTCAATAACAATCTTGTAAATGTCTTGGTTTATTAATTGTACGCCCTCGTCTGGTATCGTACCCTTCCGGAGCACCTGCTATCACTTCATTTTCCGTGTATTTCTGCGTTGTGTTTTGTGTACTTTTGTTTGTCTGTTTCTTTTTTAGACATGGCATTGTAAGTTTATTTTTGACTTATGAGTTTGAATGTTCCTCTGGTATCTTTATATGATATGCCCGTGTGTCAGAAAAAAAAACATATCTATAGGTGTAGTTTAAATTGGTGTCATCTTCTGTCAATCCTATGTATTAATTTTTAGTGAAACTGGATAGCCGTGAACAAATTTTGTCTTGACCATTCTGGAACTTCTGACACTGAACATGGTGGTTAACATCATGCACATTTTCACTCACATTTGATTAAAAGTTGCTACAAATTAATACAACTCAGACAAGATATTGGTACAACAGACGGGCAGAAAAACTAATTTATAAATAGTGTCGAAACTTAGTGTCTGGAACCAAATCATGTTAATAATATTCTTGCTTAGAATTTACTGTTTACGGTTTACGATCCAACATGCATGAACAGTCGGTTTTTGATTTTGTCTTTTTTGTATACGTTTATATAGATAGATAGATATTTTTTATTTTTAAAGTACAACTTTATACATAATTATATATACATGCATTTATAATTATCATCGACACAAGGAATACGCAAATATATATAACTTTAATTTGTTGTTTGATACAGTACAAAAACGTCGATCGAATCACATTGAATGGAAGGATTCTTTCATGTTTGCGTATTATAATTGTGAACGTCTTCTTTTCTGAAACTACAAGGCCACATTCAACTTATCTGTACCTCAATGTTCTCAAGGGTACAGTTGATAATTGTGCCTGGCAATAATTATAGAAGTTCACTAATTTTGTACATGTTCATTGAGATTGATTTGTGTTTTACTGTAGCCAATGAACTGCCGGAGACTAATATGCATGATTTATCTTCTAAATGTGTCACAGAACAAATCAGGAGCTGATCTCGTGACCCTAGCACAGTAGGTCACGAGCTAATAGACGCCGGCTTTATAGGAACTTTCGTAAGGAGAACACCACTAAAATGATTTGCTATAGCAGTGATGTGAATGCTTACTTGCAACCTGTTAAAGTACAAACTTTATTGTTCAAATATAGCAATTTAATATATCACAAATCATAATCACACAAAAATAACGCATATACATTACGAGCAATGAATTAGGTCATTCATTTCATCAAAAGTGATGAATCAGTGATGTTGTTCATCAATAATTTGCTCCACCATATTTTGCATGTTTTCAATTTCCTTGCAAATTTTTGTATTTTCGTCATGCATCCTTTTAAAAGCAGTTTTACATAAAAGAACTATACTACAAATCTCGGAATCATAGTCATACTCAGATTGCGACAGTACCGTTAGAACATATGTACTTAAACAGCATTGTTTGCATGTTTCACAATGTGAAATAAGTTCTTGTCACAGAAGATTTATTTTGGGGTGATTGAAAAACCATTCCCTTTCAATCATTGCCACAAGTTCTTTTCTGATGAACATTCTTTCAATTCTGTATGCTACTGTAGTGGAAGTAAGGGATATGGAGAAGATGAACATGGGACAAAATCGCACAAAATACAAATTATCAATTAACAGGGTTTTTATTCCTGTTCTTCATCTTGCCAGTTGATGTAGAGTCTTTATCAATGAACGTGGTCAAGACCGCCCCAAGCGTCGAATCACATTTAGTGACAAAAATGTTAAAAAGAAATAAAAAAAAATCGTGTGATATGCCCCTATATTATTACATAGATGACTTAGATATCACACGATTTTATTTTTTTTAATTTCTTTTTTATATTTTTGTCACTAAAACTCAAGCGACTGTGTCATAAGTGTGAGTGTACCGCAAAACATGCTCTCTTTTTCACGCCCTGTGTTAAAATAGTTGGGTTTTTTTTAACAAAACAGTCTAGAACAGTATCAAATATATTATTCCCGGTGCATACTAGAAAAGGAGGTTTTGGAAAGCACGTGTGTCAGAACATTCGATCTACATTGAATATAGAGGGGATGTTCGCCATACATAAGGACAAAAACGGTATAATATAAAAACAGGTTAGAAAAGAATCAAAGGGCAGTCATGTGTTTGATGTTTAAAGGATACAGAAAAAAATGGAGACTAAATAAGCTGTAATTTTGCTGTTTTGCTGTCGTAAATAAAAAGTTCATTTGAACCAATGAGAAAACATGTAACATATTAAACTAACTATAAGTGTGTCGACCGACCCACAAGTAATTGAAATCAAATAAAACCTTTGTCAATTGGCCGTTTACCGACTGTGATATCTAAAGGCTATTTGCCAAAACTGTAAAGGAATCTCTCTCTGTTAAAACAGCCCCAGTTTTACAAACTAGGCAATTAACTGACAATGGTCTTCTCAATTTCATAGTAGATCATAGACATAGTACGAAAAAAGAAATACAGATGTCATAATGTGTGATTTCATAAATTAATTAAGTTTAATTACCATGAAGATCAGCCTCTTCCTTAAGAAGCAGTTTAACAGCATGCTTGAATGATGAATTGTTGTTTATAACAACAAGTTTACGGTCTTTTTTTTCTAAAATGGACAGCTCTGTCTCAAAGTTAGTTATTCCAAACTTCGCGCACCTTTCGCTAAATCCATTGTTCAACCTTAAGGTTTTCAGGAATGACGCGAAATCATTTTCCGCCGATATTTCCAGATAAATGAAATGATTATCCAAGGCCTTTCCTTGCTTCCGTCCAAATATATGGACCCCAGCACTAATTGTTTCCATTATAGAAAACCGGAAATGATAACGTTCAACGTAAAATTGTAAATAACGAAGTCAAAAAAACGTAATCAAACGTTGAGTTAAAATCCGGATTTAATCTAATGGAACGTCTAATTCATACTAGATTGATCATTAAGCTATCGGTATCACTTTTAAATTGAAATTCGATTAAAAGATAATGTTTTGATATTTTTTCTTGAAATATTAGATCATTTCTTAAAAGGAGAGATATTTTATTTTTTCTCCTTTCTCCAACTTTTTCTCCTTTCTCCCAGCCTTCCTCTCCTTTCTCCTACCCACTTTCTCCTTTCTCCCACCCCCTTTCTCCTTTCTCCTATCCCCTTTCTCCCTGTCTCCCTTACCCCTGTCCTCCCCCTCAAGTATCCTCAAATCCGTGAAGTGATACAGATTCAATTTTGTCTTTAATGTTTATGTCATACAAATCTATTATAGGATAACTTAACGCATGATTAACAATAACAGCCACTGTAGAGTTGTTGACAACAGTAAGACAACTTCCATTAACATATACTGGTATAACTTCTATCTCTAATCCCTCTGTGTTACTGATAAGCAGTCTGAACGGATAACACGAACAAAACACAAGTCGACCGTCGTCCATCATAACGACATCTAACGTCGTTCTTTGCAGTAGTGAACTGAATTTTGACGTCAGATCAATCTGATGATGAGGATAAAAGATATTCTGTCCAAGTGTGTAGAGGCTTGTTTTTCTTTCATCTATGCCTATAAAAACACATTGTAATACAGATATCGCATAAGGAAAATTTAAAAAGATTTTGGTTGTATTCAAGACAATAGCAATCAAAACCAAGGAGTAAACAAAGACTCACAAGAACCGAAGGATAATTACATCAACAGTTATAAATAATAATTAAGAAACAATTAACAAATATAAATTTGACAGTTATATAATTCCTTGTTTTCAAAATTCCAATAGGGAACATACTTTATATAATTGTATCAATAAACCAATTTTTCAAGACGTTTCGAGCCTTCTTTAGTTCTTTATTACTCCTCGAAACTACATGGCTGACATTACATTTTTCAATCATTTAAAAGATGTTATAGATAAAGGTCCTTTGAAACGTTATGACGTCACAATACTTTATATATAGTTATATAATTTTTAAATATTATTCTGATAATTCATTATCATGTCAGTAAAGTAATTATCAATATAATGAGAATATGTAAATTAAAACTTTAAAGCATGTTTGTCTTTATAATTACCTGTAAACTGACTTACCGTGTTCAATCAACTTTTTCTTGCAGTACTGACATGTGGCTTCATTTCTCTGGTAACTCAATAGTTCCTGTTAGGAAAGGAAAATTTTGTGTTCATGAAAAGTTAAATTCAGATATTGGATGTTCTTTAAAAAGACTAATTACGTACTATACTCCCAGAAAGAATAAAATAGTTTCTTTTCTTCTTGAATTTTAAATTCTTTCGGAATATCTTCCAGTACGAGTACATGACTATGCAATACGAAAAGGGAGATGGAATATTATGTACATTCACGGGTTTTCCCGTTTGAATGGTGTTAGATAAGTATTTTGGAGCCCTTTATAACTTTTTGTTCGGTGTGAGCCAAGGCTCCGTGTTGAAGGCCGTACATTGACATATAATGATTTACTTTTACAAATAGTTATTTGAATGGAGAGTTGTCTCACTCTGCACTCACACCACATCTTCCTATATCTAATAATACAACTTTCCGGCGTATATACTAAATTAAACGGATTTAAGCAAATCGTATCGACAAACCCGGTTTCGATTATTTCCTCTATTTGACTCTTCGATTTACGAGATTTAAACATCGATGAACTACTGTCGATACCTACTTTCAAGATATAAGCAAAAACCATAGCACAGTACGCTTTAAATTTACCTTAATGACTAAATGTGGAATAATTCAACGAAGAACAAAAAAGCTAAGTTCATATGGAAACAATAAAAGAACAACAAATACCAATAACTGAATAACATGTTCGAAAATTAAGAAAACTTAAAAAATATGCAATCAATGAAGAGTTAACAAATAATAAAGATGCCTGAAGCATGTAAGAACGAAGTACAAACGCAAACGGAACGCTTCAAGCATATTTATTTTTGCACGGATGTAAACGAACCATGTACGAACAACAGTATATATATATTTTTTAACGCATACGATAAATGATGCCTCGGGACGATAGGTTTTGCGTACATCGTTTTGTTTAAACGTTGTGCATGATGGTCCTACAATACGACGTTACACTAACAATACGGCGTCAAATGGGGTTTTTGACTTCGATTTATTTTTGCAAGTTTTATTCGTTTTTTATATGTTGTTGATTGAATCTGGTTCTGTTCTTTTTGTGATGTCATTTTATCATAAATTACCTCAAGTTGTGGGAATCGATTTAATAATGTTTGAATAGAATTGTATTTACCCTGGTACATAATTTGTCGAAATACACCCCTTCAATTACTTGAACCTTCGCTTGATAATTATTTCCCTAGTCATCTAAAGTTGCTTGCTTAAATTGTTTAACTTCTGATATACATATTAAAACATAGTATTCTACTCCTGTATCGTCCGTAACACGGCTAACATGATCCTGGGTTTTATTGATTCAATGAAACGGTTTTCGTCGCTGTTTGGGATAAGTCTTTCAGTTACCTCCATTTCATGCACAAGTTTATATTGACGAAAAGTTCCAGCCTCGATAGTACAGGAATTACTTTCATCACGACAGTTATAACATGAATAGCAGGACAAATCGCGAAGTAAAACATTCCGTGGACTTGTATTAAGTCTTTTAATATTGGTAAATACACCTTACTAAGTGACGACTTTTAATGATCTATTATAGTCCATCAGCTGGTAAGGTAAAATTTCAGTTCTGTGTTACACCCCAGGGTACCGCAATTTTTTTGTATAAATCTAAAGAGTAATTTCTAAAAAATATTTTAAGATGTGTTAGACTTTCGAAAAAGTGTCCAAAAGGGGTTAAAAGGGGTCTTATTTAAGAGTATATCAAAATCTTTGTTTAACCCATATATACAGAAAAAAGAAAATGTAACCAAGTATTCGGTACTATTTCTCTTATCAAATTGAACAAATCATATCTTATTAATACCGAGGCTAATTTTTATTTTATTTTTAAATCGTATAGGACCAAGAAAAAAAGGGGGAGGGTAATATCCAAAATTCATGATTTTGAATGAAACAAAGCAGAAATACTAGTTTTCTTGATAAAAAAAGGTATATTTTTTACATTGAAACATAGAGCATCAAGTAACTAAAGGCAGTTGAACAAAATTCAAAGGTAAGAAAGGGAAAAAAACATGGAATCAATGACAAACACAAACATAAGCAATGTACATCACAGTCATTAAAAACACACATAGTACTAAAAAAATAAAAGAACTGTCAGGGTTTCAAGATCTATATTAAAGTTCGTTTAACAACAGAATCACCACATTTTAAAGTCATGAAGAAGGTCAATCCATAGAATCATCTTCATTTTCGTCATCTTCGTCGTCATCGTCAGCCATATCAACGATTTGATTATTCTTGTTGCTACAAGCATTCGTACATTTTCAGCCATCTGTACAGGATAAACCTTGTCGAACACATGAACATCTTTTGGCGGCACAACCAGCTTTACATGAACAGCTTATCGGTATCAATAAAGCATCTAACACTGGCGGTTGGTCTAGCCAATTGATGCTGATCAAATGGTTCTTAACAATCTAATCATGGTTGTTTGGCGATGGAACACTGTTGTTTTGAAGAGCATATTTCCAAATCTTTGCCTGAAAGTTGGCTCGTTTGATGTGCTTTAACATTGCATCTTTTGTTGGGGGCAGTAGATGATAATTGTACATTTGTTAATCTGCATTTGTAGTAATAATATTAAAACTGATATAATTCTGAAAATAGCAGGCCAATACTTCCACATCCGTGTCAGACGATTTTATACCAATGGAATCGTAACCTTTGTCAGCTACGTGTTTTGCATGAAGAAACATCTTTGTTTCGGCTTCTTCCTGTATGCTCAGAAGCTCAATGCATTCTATACTTGTCACTATTTCATTTTCAACATATATTTTGTGGCACATACTTCCATATGATACAAATAAACTGGGACTATTATACTAATAGTATTAGTCCTTGTCTACCAACTGACAAAAAATTCTTCAATTAACGAGGACAAGATTGTTTTGATCTAGAAATTGTCGTTATGATTTGACCTCCCAAGGACCTGCGATCCCGTTCTAAATTTGTTATGGATATTGTGGGATACTGATTAGTGACAAAATCAATGCGGGGAGCTCTTTCTGAAACTAAAAGGGTGTTTTATTAAACAACAATTGCCAAATCAGAAAAAAGTACTTGGTATCCTAGTAAAGGATTGAATAACTGCCATGCCATCAAATATCCACATGGTTTCCTCAGGAATGGCTTGCATTTGTTCAACGTCCTTTTCTTAAAGACCACCTAGGACAGATTTATTTGTCTTAAGGTGGTACCCAACACTTTCACTAAAATAAATTTGGCTCGTTTAATTTTTATAAAATTTTGACAAAGTATTTACTTTGACCCTTTAACAAAAATATAAAAATTTCAAAAATTTTGAACCAACCATTTTGTCAGAAAAATTACACTGGTTATATAGTAGTTTGACAAACACCAATTTTGATCATTGAGAAGCTTAATATTCCCTTTACAACACAACGTAATTAAAACGTTAAGCTGATTTTACAGAGTTATCTCCCTGTAGTGTTAGGTACCACCTTAACAGGTGTATCATCAACGTTTGCAAGAAACAATGGAAGAGGACATAATTCAAACTGGAGTACCTCTCGTATATCCAACTGTCTAGTCTGGGCTATGACATGCAGGCTACCAAAAAGATTTTTATCTGCTTTCAATATGATGCTGTTCTTATCACCCATTAACTGTTAACCTTTTATTCCCTTGTTGAAAATGTAAGCAATGATTGTCTTTTGATTAGTTTGAAGTTATTGGTTGACTTTTGAATAAGCCGTTCAATAATGACATTTTCTGATGCCGACTTTCCCTTTTCATACGCGTTTGGAAGGTCGCACCTTAATTCCGAAGAAGCAACAGTATCCGAGGAAAAGCCAGATAACTGCTTAGATGTTTCAAATGGATTTGTCCACCTTTGCAGTGTCTGAACCAATTTTAATAGTCAGTTTCTTCTCGCTTCATTTGAGTTTTTCAAGTTCTTTTTGTGCGAATGTTTCAGGGTTAACAATTCCTGCCAAATCTCGACATTTTGATGATATTGAAGCTCTTTCATGTGCATTTAACAACCAACATTTAGTAAAACTTTGATTTTAACTGAAACCAACAATGCCACCTCTTGTTTTTTATCTCTGTTCAATGTTTGCTCTATTGATTGGTCAACTGGAGATCTAGAAAATCTATGAGAGCTTCTCTAAACACAAAAACAACCAGATGAAAGATATTCATGCGCATCAGGATTGATATTTTGCATATGAAGCAAATAGACTGACATGTATCGGGAATAGTTTTGACGGTCATATGCAAAAAACTGAATGCAAACAAAGTAACAAAATCATTTGACAATATGTTCACAATTTAAAAAACAAGACTAAATTCATTGAACAGTGAAGCAATATATCCAAGCAAGAAGGAAAAAAAAATGGGGAAAAAACACTATCAAATGAGGAACAATGTTCACATTACAAATAAATAGTAACCAGACGGTATGTCAAATCGACATAGTTTTGTGCCAAAGAAAGTAAAAAGTCTTAACAAGTTCCCCAACTGACTATTTGACCTTCTTTCAAAGCAATGTTTGTCGATTAAATGACTTAACAATCTTAACTCAATCAAGACATAGCTAAAACACAAAATGTAAACAAGCACACCTTTATTGAGGTCGATAGAGTGCACCCTTTCAGAACGCCAAAAATTACTTTTACTTGTCATTTTTTCATAAATATTTTTTTACACATTTACTTTATAAAATAATTTGTCTCACAAAAACAATAAACTCGTCAATTTAAAGTTGTTTTCAGTTGCAAATTAATAAGCTTAAAGTGCTTATGTATGCACTCAGGTATGAATATATTATCGACTGAATCGAAGACGGTAATGTGATGATTTCCGGTATTTCACGAGTATTTGCACGTACATATATTTTATTGAATAATTCATACTTTAGACGATATATAAATACTGCAAATAGTTTAAACATTGCATACCGGTCAATTTTGAATTTTAATTCACAAAAACGGATAATTGCATTACGAATTTCTTTATGAAATGAGAAAATATGCCTTAATTTTAACCCAAAAAATCGGATTGTTTGTAATGTAAATGAATATTTTTTTTTAAACAAAAAATCTTCAGAGTTACATTAAATATGATAGTTTTATATCTGTTTTAGTTGTTTAAACCTATAATTCAATTTTTTTTCATCGCTTTATATTGAAAATTTTAATTAAAAATTACTTAATCGTGATAGCTAAATTAGGGGACCATTAAAAGGGACGTTTTTAAACCTCTTTTGGACACTTTTATTTTAGTCTAACACCTTGTATTTTATCAATAAGATAATGAAGTTTAATTCTATCAAAAAAAATCGCGGTACCCTGGGGTGTAACACAAACTCCTTAACTAGTGCGATTTTGAAAACTAGCTGATGGACTATTATGGAGTACTTCCGCAACATAATTTAAAATTCGCATTTTACATTTAGAAGACTGTCTTGGTGTTTCCAATTTGTCTTTGCAAAAGTTGCATGAAATTCATGTAATGAGATTTCTTTTCTCATTTCACCATTATTTTTAATAAATCGTTAAAAGCTTTGAAACGATTAATAAAAATTGCAAAATTTAACCTGTGTCGAATCTATGTCCCCTACCGGATTTTATAGCAACATGCATTTTTTTTCGGCAGCTATCAACATCTTATTCCAAATTTCACCACACGTATTGTTTTATTCATCATGAACATTTAATTGAAAGTTTAGCGTATGTAACGTCGGAAATTAGCGTTTTTTTTTTTATTTAATTTTTCGACCTTTTCAGACGTTGGAAAGATGTGCGAAAGCATTTTATTCCTTTTAGACCCAAATATGTAGTTAATAAGAATACTCTTCGTGTATCTAACTTTTTCTCAGTTAAAAAATACGCGTTAACTGCTTTGAAAAATGAAAAATCAACTTGAACAAAATGGCTAAAAAAACAACTGTGTAGAGAAAATTTTATAGAATCTGCAATATATGAACTCTTGAACAATGAGGCAAATATTTGTACTTTTTGGTAGATGTTATTATTGTCTTACTCTTTATATTCATTTTCCGCTATATCTACTTATAAAATTCACTTTCAGTCGTTGACTTAAACGAAAAACGTCGTTGGACATTTTCTTATTCCAGCTTACTATACAGCCACCGAGTCAAATGAAAATTGGAAAAATAACGGCTTCAGCACCAAAAAGAACCGAAACATGTCGTTGTTCCTGCCAAGTTTCAGGAAGATCAAAGAATAAGAGATAGGATCACTACACATAAGGGTTAAAACATTTTTTCATAAATGTAACGTTGGACATCCGTTTTTTAAATAGCTTTGTTACTTTACTCCTCAAAAATACTAAATATTACTTAGTATATGATCAAGAGCTATAAAAACATAATTTAAAACATATATTGAATTTGCAATTGTTTTAATAGTGGTTTGTGTTTGCTAACATTTTTATTTTGTTTTGCGGAGGAAATTTCGAAGATTCTGTTTTAAATTCTAGGGGTTGTAGGAACAGCGTGCGTAACGTTTTAGCTGTCATCATATCGTTTAGCATTACTTTTCAGTTAAGATTTTTGAGATATAATTTTACTCAAATAGGCATATTGCAGATAATAGACCTACCTGAACAGCGGAATCAATTCCTTCAATACCAGTGACTATCTGTAAAATATTTGTTTTAAGGTTATTAACCTTAACTCGAAACAATATGAAGCATATAAATTAAAATCATTCGATTCTATATTATATCAGTAGTCAACATTTCAGTTTTGACATGAATATCAATAATGTGGTCATTTGTATAAATTTCCTGTTTACAAAACAATGAATTTTACGAAAAACTAAGAATTTTCTTATCCCAGGCATACATGTAGCTTACCTCAGCCGTATTTGGCACAATTTTTGGGAATTTTGGATCCTAAATGATCTTCAATTTTGTACTTGTTTGGCTTGATACATATTTTGATATGAGCGTCACTGATGAGTTTTATGTAGAGGAAACGCACGTCTGGCGTACTAAATTATAATCCTGGTACCTTTGATAACTATTTACTATGTTTGCATTATTCAGTTTCTAGAAAAGTATTACACTTGATCTGTTCTGACAGGTGATATGCTACTTTTTTATTATTGTTATTCGCTGGCGCATGAGAAAGCTATATGTTGTCTTAGTTGCAAATAACTGATCTTCAGCTAGGAATGAATACGCCAGACGCGTTTTGTCTACATAATACTCATCAGTGATGCTCAGATTGAAAAAAATAGAAAGTCAGAACAGGTACAAAGCCGAAAAGTCGGTGTCAAATACGGCAATGGTAATCTATGCCTGGGATAAGAAAATCTTAGATATTTCCAATAATTTATACTTTTGCAAACAGTAGATTTATATAAATAAATAGACCGTATAATTGATATACATGTCAACACCGAAGTGCTGACTACAGGTCTAGTGATACCCTCGGGGACGATACTTCCACCAGCCGTGGCACCGACCTAGTGGTATAAATAGTTATCAAAGGTACGAGTCGTATAATTTGAAACGCCAGAAGCGCGTTTCATCTATATTAGACTCATAAGATTATGCCGGTGCCATACATTGGCGTATGGACTGACGTGTACCAGACGCACAGATAAATTTGACGAAGTCCGTATTCTAGTACGTTAGGTGCACGCAAGAGGAACGCTAAGTAATCGTTAGACTTGCGTTCCATAAGTTTGATGTACGTTTAAATGCAGAGGTATACTCTTGGTGAACACTGTAACTCCATGAAATTTTAAACCAGCATAAAAAATTTCATCTATATAGCAAATACGTTCAAGGGACATTTTTTTCTTAGTAGCGTGCATTTCATCTGCGTTAGACAAACGCAAGACATACCCAAACATAAGTTACTGCAACGCCCGATAAACTCTTATGTACGCTTATCGTATGTCCTAAAAGCGATTAAGGCTCGTTGTGCACACGATACATATATGATTGACAAGTTGACTGCGTCCAAAATTAATAGCGTATTGGCAGCGTACATGGCGTTCATCGATGCTATACGCTGATGTGTGGAAACTTATCGATTATGGATAACTTCAGGATTAGAACACCCATATGACATTAATGTTTTGCAATTCGATCCCAGTGGTAACTGCTAAAAGGATTTGAAATGTTATCCTGAGTATCCAAAAAGACATTTTAAATTTAATTGAAATTAAAAAAAACAAACTCCGGGGAACATCCAAAACAAAATCCATAGTCAAATGGAAAAATCAAAGGCTGACCCATGGCCACATCAAACGAACGGATGACAACTGTCTTATTCCTGACTTGGTACAGGTATTTTCTTATGTAAATAAACTCATCATAGATACCAGGATTGAAATTTCGTATATACACCAGACGCGTGTTTCGTCTACAAAGACTCATCAATGACAAATGGTAAAGTAAACCTCTTACTTATTTTTAACAGTGAATTAATAGTTACAGTTAAATAAAGGTAATTATTCTTATTACATATTTAAGGTTCAGATTGTATTTATTATAAAATATATTTTTTAACTTTTAACTGGAGAGAAATAATGCTTACCTCGTTCAGTTTCTTGTGAATATTCAAAAGATCTGTACTGTATTTAATACACAGTCTTTCATCAAGTGGTCTTTTTTCTATCCTGATTATGTCATCTTGTTTATTTGGATCTAGCTGCAAGACAAAATTAGTCAGGTCTGTCCACATGCTTTTATATTCTGTCTCAGTTATTTTACATTCGGTGTTGTGGCTGAGGTAGTCATTTTTGTAGCGACGTAATTTGTGCACAGCGTTATCTTCAGCTAGTTGAAGATTGCAGCAATTCAATAAAATCAAACTTGTTAATGATATATCAAGCTCATTAAGCTGGACTGGGTTTGCTGTGAACTTGCAGTGACAGTTGTGACCAGGTTGACCTGGGTTCTCAGTGTACAACAGACCCCACTGACAGTAAATCAGCGGAAGTTTTGAGTGGTTGCAACAGTTGAGATTGTCCTTACAACAGTATGCATTTCTGTGTCGTAAGTGAAACAGTATGTGTAATACTGGTAGAGTGTTTAGAAAAGATTGTAGTGACCCTATCCCTTTACTTCTGTAGTCATTTTCTAATCTGGTTCTGAGCAGTGGTTGAGCAATCTCCAAAATGACTGATCCTACAATAAAGTATCGACGGCGACCCTTTGCATCCATCCTGTAAAAATGAACAAAGAAAAGTATTTACTAATTAAACGATTAACATAATCTCATTTTATATGGTGTTTTTAGAAGGACAAATGTTTCTCTGTTGCTGTTTGTTTCCATTATAATAGTGCATTCACAATTGAAAATCTCGTTGTTGTCAGCTGATAGAGATTGGCTTTATAAATATTTTGATATGAGCGTCACTGATGAGTCTTATGTAGACGAAACGCGCGTCTGGCGTTCTAAATTATAATCCTGGTACCTTTGATAACTACTATAAATAGAAACCTTAAGTATACTATCGGATAAGTAACCAGTACTTCGGTCCTGACATGATTTTAAGCATATATTTCCGAAACTCCCTTTGGGTATAGATTAAAAACTTTCAAAGAAGCTAGGGTTTCAACTACACTGTAGGAATAGCTGAACTGAACTGTCAATACTTGAAAGAAATATGTTAAGTGGTAGATTCCTAAGCTACAACACATAACCTAAATTAAAATTCCAAAGGTCTAATTGAATAGTGGATAAATAGGTCAGTTGTTTGGGAAATGACAATAAGATATTTTAGAAATAACCTGACTTATTACAGAAGTACAAAACTTAAAATGAAAGTAAAATAGTTCCAGACAAATCATTTTGCTCTTTTTAAGTGTAAATTTTAGTTGTTGCTTTTGGTATCAAATTGTCAAATATTATAATGTCACATACCTTTGAGGTTGAACTACTAGTAGCTAAATGTGTTTGGAGCCTAAACTAGCAAACATTCCAAAGGAGCCATACATAGGAATTCCCCTTAGTATTACAGTAAAAATCACATGATATTGTTGTTAAGGTGAGCATTGATCCGAACTTTAAAACATTTGAAAACATTGAAAAGAAATATAAAAGAATATGACAGTTTGTTTCAATTTCTAAAAGTTTTATATATCTAGAGACAAGATCCAGTACATTTGATGAACCTGGCATACTTTATTGTATTTTTTTAGATAAACATTAAAAAAAGAATTTTAATCTGTTATAAAACCTTTTTTTTTTTAATTCTACCTTGAGTGAAATTTCATATTGAGCTGAGTGTAAAAGGAAGACAAATTTAATTCTCATAACGGACAGGCAAAAGACGATCGAACTCGAAATGTACAGGGACAAGAAGCACACTGTTTTAGCATAACAGTCTTTTTTGTTTGGTATATATACTTGATGCCATTAAAAAATCAAATAATATAGGAAAAATACGTTTGTACATTACAATAAGATCATCATTTCATTGGTGTTAACCTCATCAAATTGATCAAAAATAGATTGAATGGTTGAACATCTTATATAATTACATTTAACTAAGTTATTTTTTGTGATATCTCTAAGCTTCTGTGGTAAAATATTTCCGTAGGCGATGATACATAGTTTTTTTCAAATTATTCGCTAAATTCTAGTGCACCTATCTATCTACATGCATGCAAAGTAAATAAAGTTTTCTTATTTGGAGAACTAGATTTAAATAAGAATGTTTTACTGCACTTGTTTCCCTATACATTTGTGTAAATACTTCTTGTTTTATATTTTGAATTTAAATGTATTGATCCGCCCTGCTCGTAATACTATCGTTATACATCATTTTATTTAAACGACATATTCGCCATATTGTACCTTTTGACCAGGTAGTTCACGTTTGAATGGTTTTCTTTGTACGTTGTCAGAAGAGCATTGAACAGGGGTTACCTTGAACAGGAAGTGTCTTTATCGAAATATGTAATATCCGATTAAGGTCAAAATAATGGTAAGTGTTTATGATATTTTGTTAAAATAATTGACCTAAAATCATAGTTTAATTATAAGTTAATTGAGTTCAATCCACCATTTCTTCTGCTTTGAAAATCGTTGTACCCAGTCAGGAATATTAAAGTTGTTGTCCATTTGTTTGATGTGTTTGAGCTTCTTATTTTGCCATTAGATTAGGGACTTTCCGTTTGGTGTTTTCCTTGGAGTTCGGTATTTTTGTGAATTTACTTTTTAGTAGCCATCTGAATACATTTTTAAAAGTAACCGGTAACCCACAAACATCAAGTAACCATAATGAATAGCACAATATCATCTTTAACTGTGTGCAAACATAAATGATTGTTTTTATCGACTATATATATACATGTACAACTTATTACTGAATATATGGATGTGTATTTGTATGGATTTAATATAAGAAAAGTAGTGACGTTTTTTAAAATGATTAATGAGAATATTGACCTTAAAATCGATGACCGAAGAAGAAAAAACAAGATCAAGGTTAACTTTATATTCTTTTAATGCATTACACACATGTATCAATGTAGGGTTATCCGCCCTTTACCATAACCAAGAACTAAAGAAAACCTAAAATAAGTTAAAGACTTTTTTTCAGTTCATCGCGTTATCTATGGCAAATCATTCAATTCATGGTTAAAGAAGAAAACTATTTGTTATTTCCAATTAAGGGCCCCAAAGGGCATAAACATTACAACATAAATATTTTTTTTATAATACTACAAACAATTAAAAAAAATAATAATGAAAACAATTCAGAATAGTTCTTTATATGATCAAACATATTTCATTATAATGTCTGAATATATCATTTTCATATTGATGATACGGATATGCTTTTTTAGAATTCAGATACATGCATGTATGGATGGCCGATTTTTACGACCTAATTTATATTATGATGTACATATATTATTCTGTTCGAGATATTAATTGTCATTACTTTTATTCATATACAGACTTCTTGCTACAACTTTTTAAACATTTTTTATACTGTATTATTATTATTGCATTATATGTCTTAATATTGTGTAATCAATATTAATTAGAAAAAGCATAAAAAAAACATAATTATTTAAAATAAAATCAAGGTGGTCGGTTTAAGAGGAAGACTATAAGTATTAATTTTGTTATAATTTATGATTCAAATGCATATTAAAGTTTAAAAGGCTGACCTCAGTGTTAAACATTCTTTTCATGAATGAATTAATTAAAATGCTAATGTACTATCTTCAGAACTGTAAATTAATAATTAAAAATGCAAATGTATCGTCAGGTCTGTAACATTTTAATATTACTTAACAGTCAGTTCGTTATATTTGTGTAAGTGTTATCATACGGAAACACATTGTTTCTAAAACGAAAGTTAGTGTGGGTATTACATCTATGGTGTGACTAATTAATATTGTTCCCGCTTCCTGCTTATAATTATTTTGCACATTTAAACATTCTTCCAATGGTTTAGTGTTACTGTACATTATAAATGACAAAACCAGGACGTTTAATTTAAAAAAATACTTAAAGTTTCAGAAGTGACGTGTATAAAATTCTCTAGGATTAGGTTTCAGCAGGATTAAATAAACGTAATCAGTTTGTGTATTTCCTTCTATATAACTGTACGTACATTGTTTTGTGTATTTCCTTCTATAAAACTGCACGTACATTGTAAGTATTTATTTTTATACTAAGAATTTCTTCTTTGAACAAATTTCTGTATCAAACATTTTTTGTGTGTGTAATATTATTACAAGAAGTATGTTGAATAATCGTGTACTGTGACCATGGTGACATGGTCTGCTTACTGTTATCTGTCACAATAAGCATGATAAGATTAAGATAAGATAAGGATTTTATTAATCTAATCAAGAACCCATATAAAGGGCATAATTTTACAACACAATATGATTGGAAAAAGCAAAACAGAAAACTAATACCATACTGTAACGTTATGGACAGGATCAGAGCCTAACACAACATGTGTTTTATATAACTAAATTATATTAAATCTTATAACAATAAAATGTTATATTATTTCATATATTTTGTTTACATCTGGATTTTATTTCTAAACCTTTAATAATGTAATTTCCTAGGCACATGAGAGTTGGTAAATGCTCATTTGTCAACAGCCAGAAATATTTCTTATCATTAGGTAGTTCTTTAAAATTAGTACAAAAAGTGATAACTTTATCAAATAATAATTTCCTCTTTTCATTACAATAGTAATTTAACTGTTCAAAAATCGCTTCAGCATACATGCATAGCTGCAAGTATCAATGTAACACACAATCACCTCCCCCACACCTTCTGGTTTTTTTTTGTATGTTTAATTGCTCTATTGATTACGTAAAGGATACATGCCCCCCTCTCCGCCTCCCTCCCCCCCCCCCCCCCCAAAAAAAAACAACAACAAAAGACGAATTTAGATACTCCAGTATTAATAACACTAAATAGGGTTTTCATTTTACGTATGATCGAATTGATTTGAATACTACATGTAGTTGTCTCTCCATATACACTTTACAACCAAAACTATATACATATTAAAGGTGTAACCACCTATTTACTTACTTTAACTAAATATTTATTATTTCTTTTACTTTCAGGTTTGGAAAATAAGAATGACTGTCCAGGTGGTGCTGTTTGTAGTCATTCTTGGTTTATCTGAAGGTAAAATAAAATTAGGTTAAATTGTTATTGTTTTAAAGACCTTTTTCAACCGCTTGATAGAAAATAAAAAGTATGATACATGTACATAGACATGATAATTGTATAGTTGTATGGTTTTACATAAAAAAAAATGTTTTTATAGACATGATAAATATATAGTTTGATTTCTATAGACTCTCATAATTCTTTGTAGAATGGCACTTGTATTTTAATTTATAAAATTATTGTTTTATTCAATTTATATATTATGATGATTGTATAATATGTATTACAAGTGGTGAGACTCTAATAAAATATTGAATCTGAATCTGTAACAATGATCTCATCATCGCAGTATTTCTTTCATTGATTACTTGCCAAAGAGTATAAAAACTAATAATTGCTACATATATCTACATGTAATTATTAGCACTGTTATATTCGTGCTGTCTGTCAATATTTATATATATATATCTTTATTTAGCCTCCCTAAGGAGAGATAGACATACCAATACAATATTATTGCATAACACAATATGTACAAATTTGAATACACAAAAAAAAAAAAAAAAAACACACACGAACGGGAAAAAAAAAAAAAAAAAAAAAAAAAAATAATAATAATTGAAAGTACTTTCGACTTAATTCACATTGTTAATTCGGATTGAGAAAAAACTTTGAACTTAATTCATATTGTTAATTAGGAATGAGAAAATGTTTTGCAAAATCTGTAAACATATTTGAAAGTATAAAAGGTAAAGTTTTTTCAAGACTGTGGATAGGAAGTTTATGCTCACATTCATTGGAGGTTTTCTGAATAATTTTAACATAAACCGAATATTATGTGCAGTCAAATTCATAGATTGAAAATAAACTGACAACGCCATGGCTAAAAATAAGAAGACAAACGGACAATATAAGTCGTGGTATTCCACTGCCCTATGATAGCTACATTCTCGCGAGTTCGAGAGTCGATCATCGAGAAGGACTTAACTATTTGGTTTATACTAACATCATAATTTATTTATTAGTCGAAATTTGGCCTTGAGGCCCTTGACCTATCTTGTAGAACTGCAAGCACTTTGATATCAGTAATTTGTTGTTTTTGGTCATTTTGTTGGTTGCATTCTGTCATAAGTTTTCGTTAATTTTTGTTGGTTTTAGCATACATATCCTTTAATTTTATCTAATGAATTGTTTAACATGTGTTTATCCCGCCCTTGTATATCTTATTGTAAACTATTGATTTAAGAAGATGTGGTATGAGTGCTAATGAGACAACTCTTTATCCAAGTCGCAATTTGTAAAAGTAAACAATTAAAGGTCAATGTACGGTCTTCAACACGAAGCCTTGGCTCACACCTAACAGCAAGCTATCAAAGGCTCCAAAAAATACTAGTGTAAAACCATTCAAACGGGAAAAACATTGTGGCCTAATATTTTTAAAAATTAGAAACGAGAAACACTTATGAACCACATCAACAAACGACAACCAATGAATATCAGGTTCCTGACTTACTAAGGACAGGTGCACATATACTCAGCGGGATTAAACGTTTTGATAGGTAATACGTATTAACCTTCACCCTTATCTGAAACAATAATATAACATCACAACATAGCAAGACACAATATAGAATATAAATTCTTTGTGAAATGACTCAGGAATAATAATTCCAATTTTTTTAGGACTGAGAGTAAAACGAGATTTGTTCCAGCTAGCTGAGATGATTGTAGATGCCACAGGAAGAGATCCACTCAACTTCAATGGATATGGATGTTACTGTGGATGGGGCGGTAGTGGCACCCCTGTGGATAACGATGATAGGTGAGTAGTGAATATTGAATATTGAATGAAGATCCGGAATATCTGAGTAACTTGAATATATATAACTGCTATCTCAGAATAGGGTTGATTGTTGTGGAATATTTGAGGTACTATGTACCCGGAAAAGGGTTAATTGTTGTGGAATATTTAAGTAAACTAATGATTAATCGGAAAAGGGTAGATTATCTTGGAATATCTGAGTGACTGATTCTTCAAAAGGTTAGATTATCATGGAATATCTGATCATGAGTGACTGATTTTTCAAAAGGTTAGATTATCATGGAATATCTGAGTGACTGATTCTTCAAAAGGGTAGATTATCATGGAATATCTGAGTGACTGATTTTTCAAAAGGGTAGATTATCATGGAATATCTGAGTGACTGATTCTTCAAAAGGGTAGATTATCATGGAATATCTGAGTGACTGATTCTTCAAAAGGGTAGATTATCATGGAATATCTGAGTGACTGATTCTTCAAAAGGGTAGATTATCATGGAATCTATGAGTGACTGATTCTCCAGAAAAGGGTTGAATGTTATTGAATATTTGAGTAACAACGTAATCGGGAAATGTTACAATATTGTAGAATATCTAAGTTGATGAGACTGATCTCTCAGATTAAGTTTAATTTAAAAAAAACAGTGGCAAATAGTTCATGCATATTATTCATGGAGAGTTAAATAGAATAAAGAAATGGGGTCATACAATTTCCGGTAGATGAAATCTAAAACTGTTTTTGTTTTCTTTGAAAATATATAATAGTTATGTCAATTTTAAAATATTTGAGATCAGGGTATACTTCACTATCGTTTACTGGGGTATTGTTTTAGATAATGATTTATTTATAAAACAACTCTTTACACGTATTTTGTATGCTCAGCAGTTTTGTTCATATTGAAATTCTATTAACATTAAGACCATTGAATGCATACAAAATAAAATCTTAACACCTAACATTGTATAAAACATGTTATTGACAATTAAACGCGTGTTTAAATAAGTTGTAACAAACACCGGTTAATATTTGTATAATTTAATTTCAATTCAATGTTATTGTGGATGCCAGCCATTTGAGTAGATGACAGAAATCATCAATCTACACGATTCTTAAAGTAAACTATGCCTTATTTTATTTATTTTCTCATAGGATTTTTAATTGTATATACTATTTCCATATACATTTTTCATGTAAGTTCACATAACAATAAGAATAAACCCAAGTACTAAAACATACAAGCCTTCATTCAGGTATTAGTAAAAAATAGAGTAGGAAGTCATGTTCTATAAGGGTAACAGCTCCTTTTTACATATTGCGCCAAAGTGACCCGTTGAATAAAAGATATAAGCGGAGATGGTGTTTGTTAATTTTACAACTATCCACCAATAGACAACGATGCTCAATACTTGAACGTAACAAAAAGTTCCTTCACTCTTGCTTTTTAATTTTTGTCAGATATTTGGAATTCTCTTGTTTTATCCATGTCGTGCCAATAAAGGCCGCTGACCCCTACTTTTTCGTTTCTTAATTTTATGAAATATTGTTTAAAAAGCCATTTTTGAAATCTTAGATAATTCTTTGTTATCTTTTCTTTTTTTTTTTTTTAAAGAAAAAAGGACTTAGGTATATAAGAAAAATCTGAAGAGAATAACCTCCCGCCAAATTGTAAATGACATACATCTAGAAATCAACCACATGGTCGACACGGACCTTATTTTTTTCTGCCTTTTTAGTACCTTTCAACGTATAAAAGTCTTTTGTTAAAAGCTTGTTGTTTTGAAACAAAGTAGCGAACAACCTCAATAAAACTCTAACTCTATTTTAAGATGCTGTCAACAGCATGATGACTGCTACGGTCAAGTAACAACTGACCTTCCAGACTGCTCACCAAAATGGAACCACTACGCATGGAAGATCCAGGATAAAACAGTTGATTGTCTTGGTACGTAAAATGGTTGTGCTGATTAATATACTCATCTGTGTTTCAAAGCAGAAGACCGTCGACAATTTACTCTTTTGGCTAAATATTGTAATGAATATTGAATAACACAACAAATAGACAGGTTTAAGTTGTGAAATTAAAGAGAGATGTAGGACATATACCCTTATTGTAATACAAATGATTAAAACAAAAAATTGAAACAAAATCTTCTAGAGGTACAGTACACATTTGGCATTAAACTTCTTAGTAGTACATTTTTGTTAAATACAAGTGAAATGTATGCGTAATACATGAGTCGTGTCCATTGGGAAAAAAAATCTTTAAAATTTAGGTATTCATGTATAACTTTGTATCAAGTGCATTAAATATGGCTTATTTCATATCAAACACATTTTCGTCTCTGACTATATAAAAAGTTTCAATACTTGTTTAAAACGACTACTAGTAGTCATGTCAACAGTTGTAGACTTGTGTGTTCGTAGTTTCTTGCACCATCCTTCAAGTTGGTAATTACATTTGTTTTGGACCTGTACCTCCATGTTACGCTTACATTTGTCAGCTATGCACATGAAATTTTGAATTAATTAAAGCTTCGACCATTTTTTGTCTATTTTCCAACAGATACAATACTGCAACACTGTCTCAAAGAAAACGCTCAACTATAGGTGCTGTAATTTAAGGAAACAAGAAAAGGGGGGGGTGTTAAAGTAACATTAATTCTGGAATGCCTCATTATTGTTGTCTGCTATTCTAAATTACTCACATATACAATGCAATTGATGAGATATATCTTTTATTCCAACAGATCAAACGCAAAAAGTCAAAAGTAAAAGTCCCGCCATTTTATTCAAGCGCAATGAAAATTGTCCAAGACGTATCTGTGACTGTGATAAAGCTCTAGTGGAATGTTTATACAAAAACCAATATCATAATGAAAACTACAAACTTGATAAAGGATTGAAATGTAAAAGTGCCGACAAAAAAGGTCAAATGTAATTTAGGTAAAAAAAAATGTGCGCGAGAAAGACAACGATAGCATACAGCAGGAATATGTTGCTGAAGATCTTCTCTCAGATGTTGCTGCCTACCACTATGGACATTGACTTTCATTAAAGACGTTGTCTTTGGAAGACCTAGGAACTTTCAACGACATTCTAGAACCTAGTTTAGCAACGACCATTTAACTTCAAGGTCTGTGTAGGGGTAAGGGAGAAGCGGGTGTGGTTTTTACTAAATAAATACTATTATCTCCAATTTGGGGGAAACATATTCTGTTCAAACAGAGGACCAAAAAAATATCATGAATTCAGATTCCCCCCATTCCTTATAGTGTTGAATTTAGAACAAAATATTTGAAGGATAGCGTTGAAAAAAGAAATATAAAATTAGTTTCTGACGCAGATAAAAAAAAAGACATAGCCCCTTCCCCCCCCCCCCCCCTTGAAGTTAAATGGTTGCTTTTTATATCTTCAATATTACATTTTCAATTAACCTAATGAATTGCATTTTTTTTTATCAATTTCATTATATTTAAGGGTTGGGGAGGGAAGGGGACGGTATTTTGGTGCCCCTAAAGACAGTGGTAATGCTAAACATTTTCAGAGTTCTTTAGTCATTTGTATTTCTAATAGTTTGATAAAATATTCTTAGAGAATAAATTTATCTATATGGAATTGTATTCGTCTGTTTAAACATTCTGTCGCTTGCTTATCTGCTAAATGATAAGGTACATGCATGTGTGAATTAAAAAGAAAGAGAGTATATTGAACAGATGAATAAGTACATTGTTTTTTACTTATTTTCATACGTACACATCTGCATCGGTCAACACCAAAGTAAACGGATGAGACGACAAAAATAACTTGAAAAAATATCTGGAACCAAGACAAAAACACGACACAAATTATAAACAAAAACAAAAATCCGAAAGCATATAAAACAACATCTTATAAAACTACAAAATATCGAACGACAAATTAAAGCAACGATTTTTGTTGGTTATGTCCGTTAAATATCTGTTTTTCGTAAATGATTTTGTTATGAGTTGTGCCATAATTTGTCTCGTTTGAATTTCTTTACATTTTTCATGTCAGCGCCTTTTATATACGACTATACGGTATGGAAGTTTATAATTTTTGAAGGCCTAATTAATGCTTACTACCACTGAATTTCAGCTCTGTTTAATGACAATAATACCACATCTAAAATATATTTGAATCATCTTTTATCTTCATTTTCTCTTTGTTTCTATTTTCTTCAAAAGTGTCATTTAAGGCCCGGTATTTGATTTGTGTCTGTCAAAAATACTGTCCTAATAAAATCTAATTGCTTAATCTGTTTAAGAACCAACAGAGACATATACATGTATACACATAATATTAGTTACATAGTGTATTACTGACCTAATACGGTATATGTATGGGGTCAGTAAATGCCATATGGGTTGAGAGCGAAGCTCGAATCCCCATATTGAATTTACTTACCCTGTATATACCGTATTAGGTCACTAGCACAATATGTAACGAATTTATCTTACCGACTATCTTAACGTGTCAAATTTAGGCTAGTGACCTATCAAAATGAGCAAGTCTTCGATACTGTTAGCATTAAGAAACTCGCTTCCATTGATCCTACAAAAAGAGATGTCAACAGTAACAACTTGATAGGTTTAAATGTGTTTTATGAATTTATTTCAATCTTAATCATCAATTTCTTTAAGATTTTTTCTCAGTACCGTTTTGTTTTTATAAAGGGACGCAACACCACTATATATATTTTATTAAAAAATTATGCAAATTTTTAACTTCAAACTTAGAAGTGAGAAATAATACTGTCAAGTGAATTAATACAGGTTTTAATGATAATATTTGGGGAAGAGTTATCTTTCTTTTGCTGAACTGACAATGTCGTATATATATGTACTATTGTTTTGTTTTTATATAAATCATATTATAATGTTTAAATTTCATATTGTTTCTAAATATGTATTTTAATTTATGTTTTGTCTATTATCCATTTTGTTTGTAATTCATATGCCTATAAGGGCCCTTTGATTAGGAAATAAACATATTTGATTTGATTTGATTTGATTTATACTAACCGTGTATGAAATCAGCCCCGCCTCCCTTCTAACCTAATATAGAATATTAAGGAACGTAACTCCACTACTAACCGTGTATGAAAAAGGCCCGCCTCCTTTCTAACCTTATATGGAATATAAGGGACGTAACTCCAATATTAACTGTGTATGAAATAAGCCCCGCCTCCTTACTAACCTAGTATGAAATATACACGGTCTCCACGAGGACGCTTTTAACCAATCATATTCCTAGAAATGTATAGGAGGTAAGATAATATGTGTATATATTTCTCTTGAACCAATTATATGAACAGTGGTAGCAAAATGTGTTTTCGTATAAAATTGGTAGTCACCAACGTCAAACGTTCAGTTTCCAGGTAAACTCCAGCTATCGCAGTCTCAATGGCAATCATATCATCTTTTCAATTTGATAGTGAACACAGTTAACACTCACACATTGTAGCGGGTTTGAATTATTCTATTTTAATTTTGACTATTTTAATTCATCATACACCTTTGGTAATTGTTGAAGTGTAAACTGATATCATTAAAGTGTATGGAGACTAACAGTAAAAATAGACTGAAGATGTGGTATGATAGAAAATGAGACAATTCATCATCAGAGACCAAATGATATACAAATAAGCAACATTAGGCCGCAGCACGACCCCAACAACAAACACAACCAACATCGTATAAATACAAGTTCAAAAAGATGACAAATGCAAAACAATTTTAATGGGAAAAAAACCGCCTAATTCATCATGTACACAACAATTAATCCGCTTTATTACAAACTCTTGGTGAACAGACACATACATATTGTGTCGGGCTTAAATATGTTTAATGGTGCTCAAATCTCCTTTACATAGGACAGAGGTGTAACAGCACAACATATAAATAGTTGAAAAATTTATAAGATTTATACAAATCACAGAAAACACTACCAAAAACACAATAGACACAAAGTACAGTACTGTGAGTTGTCGCATCATTATCAGTCAGAGAAAAACATGACCTTGTCTTAATAAACTTTAGTTTATATCAGAATAGGCATAAATTGGCATATACCTCATCTATAGATATATCTGTTTAAAGCTGATTGTGCATCTACATATTGTATACAATCAGATGTCAACAGGACAAACACAGGGGATGTCACAAAAAAAAAGGTTTTCATCGGGGAAACTAAGAGATAACAACACTCACGGTGATCGAATTTTCACAAAAAAAAATCATTGCTATAACTCTGTAACATGCCATTTAATTTGATTTATACACAATGTAGTGTAAAACAGGACATTTAGAAAATGCCTGTACCAAGTCAGGAATACCACAGTTGTTATCCATTCGTAAGTTGTGTTTGTGCTTGTGATTTTGTCATTTGATTACGGACTTTCATTCATTTTTGAATTTTCCTCGGAGTTCAGTATTTTTGTGATTTTACTTTTTTTTTATTTTCAAAATGTAAAATAATGGAAATGGGGAATGTGTTAAAGAGACAACAACCCGACCAAAGAGTAAAAACAACCGAAGGACACCAATGAAAAAATCCCGCACCCGAAAACGGACTTCAGCTGTGTTTTGTATATACACAATCATGTAATACAGAGAATTATCTAAAGTTACTATACACGCAAAACATGTTAGTTAACCAAACTATCCTGTGGATATCCGTTTACTGTAATAGGCGCAATCCTTCTTCCTAGCGTGTACAAATGTACTTATTTATGTCAACTACTCAAATATTATAAATTTAAAAGTAAGGGATTACATTTTGTGATAATTTGATAACAATACAGCAGATGGTAAGTCCTTTTGTTACGTGTTTAACTTTTTTAACCACGCGTTTCTGTGTAATTTAGGAATTTGCATACATTTATATAACTACATTTCAACAAGAGACATATCGTACATCGGTCAACCCACAGGCTCTTGTTTCTTTCCATGGCCATGATCGACAATCCATACAAATATATGTATAGTCGACCTTCTCAATGAATAGAAATAAGTGCCTGTGGGTCAAAAGTTTTGTTTTTTTGGTGGTTTCTAGATGATGGGGAAACTAAACTCTATCTTTATTTTTCAATGAAAAGCAAAATTTCTATATTCTTTCAGTAAGACAAAATGATTATCATAAAATTGAGAATGAAAATGGGGAATGTGTCAAAGGGGCAACATATGTAAGATTGCTTTTTTCGTTACGTCACTGTAGCAAAATCAAAAGGAAAACAATAAAATTTGACGCCATTAGTTTACTAATCTTGAACAATTTAAAGAACTGGTTTTACACGCTGATAGAAAAATATACAATTGTTTGTAGTTAATCAGCTGAGAGTTAAAAAAAGTTCTTATAAGTATATTTTTTTCTTTAAATTTCCGTCAATATATTTAGAAATTATGACAAAAAGAACAACAAAGGTTTCAACTGCCAGGATCAAACTCTAGGCATGTTGTATTTTTTTTTTTTCTTCGTCGAAAAATAACTTTGAAAGAGGGACGGACAATTCGCAAATTCGAGTTTCACTGCTTTTTTTTGGCGGGAATTAGAAATTCGAAACTTTTTTTGGCACGAAATCGAGAAGACATCCTTCCCCTCTCCCCTTTGAAATTTGACAGACGCTATTACATCTGGACTTATTTTAAACTTAGTAATAGCCTTGTTTTTGAAATTATCAGTCAAGACCTGATCTAAAAAGTTTTCCCAAACTACCTTTCTCATTTATTGTATACTGGCTGTTTTATGGACATCATGAAAACCCTTCTGTATGCAACCAACATCATAGCTAACAATGTAGAACTCCTTGGCGTTAAGTGTGATTTTCATTTATATATATTCACATTTTAAAGGAGTCATTTTTGAAGAGGAGATGCTCTGTGATTATTTTGGCTTTGTATATTTTAATACATTGCTCAAATGGCAAATCCTGTTCGGTCTCTGATTGGATGGACGAGCTATTCATACCCCAATTTGAGTTCTGTGGATTAAATAACATAGGTACGTATTTCGTAACAACTAGATGGGACCAAAGGTTATATGCATTGTAGATATAATAAGAAGACTCAAAGTAAACCATAATTTCATATTAACTACAGGAATTATAAAAATCAAGACTATGAAAAAACAGTCTATAAAAATATTATCTACATTAGAAATTGCTGTTTATGTATCATGATATTATATACATCTGACGGCTCAAGCGATTGAAAAGAGGAACGAAAGATACCAAAGGGACAGTCAAACTCATAAATCTAAAACAAACTGACAACGCCATGGCTAAAAATGAAAAGACAAACAAACAACAGCACACATGACACAACATAGAAAACTAAAGAATAAACAACATGAACCCCACCAAAAAACTAGGGGTGATCTCAGGTGCTCCGGAAGGGTAAGCAGATCCTGCTCCACATGTGGCACCAGTCGTGTTGCTTATGTGATAACAAATCCGGTAAATAGTCTAATTCTGTAGGTCACATTCATGAACGGGAAGGGGATTGTAGTTACGACGTAAGGAACATATCCGATATCATTTGTGAAACGATTATTCGTTGGTACCTCGTCGCAAACGAATATAAAATAAATACAAAAGCGCGCCATTTTTCAGTTGACGTCGGCCGACGCAAAATAGTCCAATTTTCGGCGTAGAACTACTGAGCGCCGCCGAATCATTTTGGCCAAAAAGGCACATCAGGTTGTCCTACTGCATGAAAGGGAAGGGGATTGTAGTTACAACGTAAGGAACATATCCGATATCATTTGTGAAACGGTTATTCTACAACGGTTAACCAACTCGTGATGGCGTCCTTAAAATTTACGAAGGGATGATTTCATCCCTGCTCAGTCTTTACCCTAAGAATGTGAATGAGTTACAATCTTATAACTTAAAAGATTTTGATTAGCCCTATCCCCATTTGTAGATGGTCTGGATGGGGTGCGAGTTCTCAATTCTTTATTTTTCAATTGTTATATCATTTTGTTTTTATTGTTTATTTATTTTGCTCTTTTTGCTTATTTCATTCTTTATTATGTTATGTCATTTTCTTCAATTTTCTATTGTTTTTGGTCCCTTTTCTGTATATTTTTCCCAATTCGATTCTGTCAACCCCAACTAGTATATATATTATTTTCAGCTCATATTATTTTTTAATTATGAGTATGTAAATGTCATCAGTTTGTATCAAAGCTAGGAATGTTTTTATGGATGAATATAAAAGTAAGAAGATGTGGTATAATACAATCTCCGGCGCAGATATCATATCCGTTCCTAGTCCAAATAATTATGACGTCTGGCAAGGCTATTTTGATTTTTTTCTGGGACGCCTTCCAACTTCGTAGGAAGGCGTTCCAGAAAAAAAAATCAAAATAGCCTTGCCAGACGTCATAATTATTTGGACTAATCCGTTCCATACATGCTCCGCAATACTACACTTAATATGTTATATTGAGTGTAGTGTTACGTAGTATTGAACGGAACGGATATGTGATCTCTGCGCCGGGGATTGGTAGAATTACTGATAAGAAAACACCCCATTTGGAAAATAAATGACGTAGACGTAAACAACTGTTTGTCGCTCTAAAAAGACAAATTTATATATATTTATTAGTTTCATAGTGTGTCCCCATATGGAATCTACTGACCCCATACATACCGTATTACGTCACTAGCACACTATGTAACGAATTTATCTTACCGACTATCTTAAAGTGTAAAATTTAGACTTGTGATCTATCAAAATGAGCACGTCAGTCTTCAATACTGTTAGCATTAAGAAGCTAATTCAATTGATCCTACAAGAACAATAGCCAACGATAACCACTTGTTATGTTTAAATGTGTTTAATGAATTTATTTCAATCTTAATCATCAATTTCTTCGTCTGTTGAAACCTTTAAGATTTTTTCTCAGTTTATAAAGGGACCGAACAACACGACTAACTGTATGAACTAAGCCCCGCCTCCCTACTACCTAATATGGAATATAAAGGGACGTAACTCCACTACTAACCGTGTATGAAATAAGTTCCGCCTCCCTACTAACCTAATATCAAATATACACGGTCTTCACGCGGACGCTTTTACCAGAAATGTATAGGAGGTAAGATAATAAAAATTCCATCGAGAAATCTTGCGGTATGATGTATGTACAAAACAATACACGACAAACAAATGTATGATAGACAGAACAAAAGTGACACTGAACCACTGAATTGAAGGATCCTGAATTGCGGTAGGCACATGCTGATTGTGGCGAAGTTAACTTTAACTGCTGGATCAAACCCTACATTTAACCTCGTATATTTGTATAATTGTTCAATGTCAGAATTCGCAGTGGAATATTTATCCTGATTTTTGTTACAGTTTTCAGAGGAACTGTCCAGAACAGTTACTTTACACAAGACAACAAAAAAATGTATGACATTCGCATAAATGAAGTTTTTAAGGTAATTTTAACAAACCTATTTATTTATGTATTCAAAACGAAAAAAAGTATACAAAACTTAGGGCTGTACATGTCTTGTAAATTCAGGAAAGATTGATAGCACATATTGTCTCAATTCAAGTTAACATGAAAACCGAAATGTGAGAATAATTGCTGCCTTTACAATATTAATGTCATTTTTCATAGTTCGTCGTCTTCGTCCGTCGTCCGTTAAAAAAACATCTGCATTTCTGAAACTACTGGGCCAAATTTAACCAAACTTGGCCAGGGCCATTTCTGCCTCTTATTAATATGTCCTCATTTTCAAAGTGACAGTCCAACGCTTTGTTCCAAATAATCATGATTTGTTCTCATTCTGATATCTATCAAATATTTGCCACTAGACGTTTAATATGCAACAATGAATTCATTGTTATTATTTATTTGACCCTTTATATCTTTCAGAGACCAAAGGAAGTAACCATATTTGCAAATTATACAGATGTTGTCCCTGGTGCTTTAGTTAAATTTTGGACAAATTACAATACTAGAGTCAAGTGCACCGTAGACCTGGACAATCAAGTTGACTACTACATTTTCACGATGTATGGTAAGCATTATTATGGTTAGAGAGCTACCATTTGAATAGACAGGATGACAATGTGTGTAAAAAGAAATGAGGAAAAACTAATAAAAAAGGCAGGACTTAATAGAGTGAAAATGAAAATGGAGGACAGAGGTTACAACTAAAAATATATCATATTCCTATTTGTTATTGGATAAAAATATTTTTTTTATACAAAAGTAAAAAAAAGTATATGTTTTTGTTCGAAAAATAAACGAATGATATGTGCCTAAACAGGAAAAACTTAAAATTGACTTTGTTTCGTTGCCATCTTTACAGGACGAGTGCCAGGTGAGCCACAGGAATTAACTAGACGTGACTGGATTGTACCATTTAACAACTTCACAGAAACACAGAAACGTGGTTTCCGTGGTCTTTATGACTGCGAGGGATGCGGGGGATTTGTAAGTATAGTCATATTTTGAATTAAACAACATAAACCAGATACTTCAACATAGACCCCAGTCACTGTGCATCATTAATTTCAATTCTGACACTTATTGACCACTGCGATCAACCCTGTTTTGAGAGATGTTCGTGTTGCTAGATGTTTAGTTTCTGTACTTTCGCCGAGGTTCGTCTTGCAAGTAGTTTAGTTTCTGTTCTTTCGCCGAGGTTCTTATTTACCATACTATTGTCTTGTTTTATTTGTTTTGTTTGGCCTCTTGGTACTGTGAATTCAGAAATGAATGCGCAGTTTTTTTTTAAATTTCTAATAATACGGCAATTATAAGAACTCGCACTCTGATATATATACATGTACATACATTCCCATAAGATCGCGCATTTCTGTGTTTTTTGTTTTTTGTTTTTTTTGTTTTTTTTTTTTTTCAAAAATCACAATAATACATTTACGCAATAACTTCTCTTGCTCTTATCTTTTCCAGAATACTGGTGTTAAGAAATGTGACCGACGTCTTGCTAACGATTGCTACAAGGCCAACGCTGTGTGTGAAAGAGATGGTGGACATGAATGCAAATGGCGACTTGTTGAACCATGTAACTGATGTTGACAGTTTTTTATTCTCCGTATCGATGTTTAAATTATTTCTTTGATCTGTGGTATAAGAATACATTGATAATAAAATCATATTGGAATTCGGTTTCATATATTATGAACTATAATTGGTGTTTTTTATCTTTTGTTCATTGTGGTGGTAGCTTTCAATTCTAATTAATCCAGTCTTCTCATGTTATTCACTGTACGGTCCTCAACAATGAGCAAAACCAATACCGTAGTTGAAACATAAACAAAGAAAAGGTCCAACATAAAATGTAAAATAATTTAAACGAAACACCAACGTCTTAATTTATGTACAACGAAATTATCCAGAACAGACAACGAATTAGACAGACAGCAGCCACGAAAACTGAGTGATAGGTTACGCACTTCGGACATGCACATACGAAATGTGATGGGGTTGAACATGTTTGCGGGCGCTGAACTGTCCCGTATCTGTGACAATAGTATAACATGCCGTTTGAGACCAAAATTTATAAACAAAATGCATCGTTTTTCGTCTTTATGAACATGATGCTTTTCTTGCGCTTACAAAACAGCGTTTTTTTTTTTATGTCTATATCATTTTGAAAAAATGAAAATAATATCCGTATTATCTGCAGTAGCATACGTCCTATGCGACTTTTTTAGTATTAGGCCAATAGGGTCGAAAAGCTGTATTTATATGAACAGGGCGAGGTCATCATGCTGTGTGGCATTTGCCGATTTCCATCAAATTATCATTTCATAACATTCCAAAGTACAATCTCAACTACATGTATGTGTTGTTTATATATTGACTACTTTAAGTTAATTCATTGATAATTGTGCTAGGTACGTTTAATAAGATGATAATGGCTTTGGTTTAGTAAATCAAACTGGGTCCAGTGTTTATAATTTTCGCTAAGTCATGTATTATTATTTTTTTATGTCTATATCATTTTGAAAAAATGAAAATAATATCCGTATTATCTGCAGTAGCATACGTCCTATGCGACTTTTTTAGTATTAGGCCAATAGGGTCGAAAAGCTGTATTTATATGAACAGGGCGAGGTCATCATGCTGTGTGGCATTTGCCGATTTCCATCAAATTATCATTTCATAACATTCCAAAGTACCATCTCAACTACATGTATGTGTTGTTTATATATTGACTACTTTAAGTTAATTTGTTGATAATTGTGTTCTCGTTTTACGTTTAATAAGATGATAATGGCTTTGGTTTAGTAAATCAAACTGGGTCCAGTGTTTATAATATTCGCTAACTCATGTATTATTAATTGAAGGGGTAATAACCTCACCTTATATGATCTTAATGGTTTCATTTTTTTAAATTTCATTTTTGTTATTCTGTGTCTGTGAAAGAGAGGCGGAAGACAGAAAGGAAACATTCAAACTGACTCAATGAAGTCAGAGAAAAAAAATGACAATTCATGTCAAAAGAAAAAAAAGGTTGTTTATTATACAGAAACAATAAAATAAATGCCATCAAAATCAGATTATCCAAAATAATGGCTTATAAAAATGATATTATATAAGAAAAGCATGCGCGTGCACTAAGGGGTCGATAATTTCGGACGAGCACGCGTTAATATATGGTGAGATTGAACTTATTAATTATAATTTTATGAGATCTCGACATCCTTCTCCATTGTTTCAGTTAAATAGCTGTTAATCTTAAGAACTAGACTATTAAGTGCTTTAATAATGATTCGAGTTGAAGAATAAATTATTGTTGTCTATTGTTTGATCATAGTTCAGTGACCCATATTACAACAATAAATATATTGACGACGCGGTTGCCTTTTTTCCGATAATCTTACTTATTTATTTCTATTAAAAAAAAAAAACACTTTTTAATTTGCTTACGTTCAACTTGCTTTATTTCTGGAATTATACCTTCATTAAGAACACTCGATGCCAAATATTTCAAAGCCAATGATGTATAAGAATCGAAACAGTTGAAGAGCTATGCGACCAAAAGGATCTACAAAATATAGACAAATCCATATATTAACTTACAAAGTCTTCAAAATTTTAAAATTTACAGCGGATTCCATTGAGTGTGTAGTGAAAGGTAATATCTTTGGTTAGCTTGCTTGTTAGCTGAACCGTGAAGTCATGATTAGGTCAGGTATACTACCCTCCTTTCGAAGTAGAATAGTCCAACAGACAGATCAATTGTTTTTTTGTCGGACTAGTCTATTCTTAAAGTAGGGTAGTTTACCTAACCTAACAATGACTTCACGGTCCAGCTAACAAGCAAGCTAACCAAAGATATTACCTTTGGCTACACACTCAATGGAATCTGCTGTAAACTGATCTATATTTAAAACTTAGAGGTATCATGGAATTTTAGATAATGAACTGGTCTACAAAATAACAGGTAATGCTAGGCATGGTTAACCGCAAGGTGGTCAGTACAAGGTTTATCTAAACAAAAACACAACATTCTAGACTAAACCACATTCGGCAATCCTCGGTAGAATCCGCTACTCTCCTTCTCGCCGAGTTGAGACGAATGGACTAAACCAGTTTAAAGGTAGCCTTTGCATGTTAAGCCCATATTTGGAAGAATAACTGTTACATTTCGCAATGATATTCCTTGCTCTTTAACAAGAAAACATGATTTCTGCGTCAATAAACTAAACACTAATTTCAATCATTTTCACTCAATTTGAGGTAATTATCACCATTGCAACTCTTTATATATATATATATCACACATCATGCTACATGTTTTTATGAAGTACATTGTAAGAGGCAAATACAAAGTTATTAGATCATTTTATCATTGGTAGCTGTTAAATAAGGTAAGACATTTTGAAATATGTAATTTTCCTGTTTTATTTTGATTTCTTATTTTTATATTTCTACGTTCCTTAATTTCTATTTTCGATTTCAACAACGTTTCACTCAGTTTTCTGTGTTTTCTGTGAATATAGTAGAAATATTTCTCAATTGAATGGAAAAGAAAGACAAATAATGAGCAAAATAACAATAGAGAATAATGGGGTACAAATTATAAGAAATAACTGTAGTGGAAATTTTAAAATAAATACCGTAATACATGTAAAACACTATAATAAATTACAAAAATAAGCAATTTACAGAATAAAGCCTGAATGAAATCATACAATTATTTAAAAAAAAAAAATAATAATAACAGTAAAATAATTTTCATGAATGTTACAGAAAAAATCGTTATCATTTTAAGATAGAGAAAAATATTAAATAATGTCATTGTTTTTTTCAATGTTTTTTTTTATTATTTTCCCAACACCGCGATCAGATTGTCATCATCGTTGTTTTTTTTTTTTATTATTAAAATATTGTTTAATAAATTAATGTGGAGATTGTCTGCCCTACTACATAACAAGCCAACAGTATGGCAAGCCGTTTTACTATTTATTCGGGTTTTAAGATATCTCATATACTATATAAGATATCTTATATAATATATAAGATATCTCCTTTAATATATAAGATATCTAATATATTATATGAGATATCTTATATATTAAATGAGATATCTTATGTATTATATGATATCTCATAATTTATAAGATATCTTATACAGTTTATAAGACACTCCTAAAGTGTATAAGATATCTTCTAAAGTTTATAAGATATCTTAAAAATATTTTTTTATATACCATATCTTATAAATATCTTTTATATACGATATCTTATGTACTTTATAAGATATCTCACATAGTAACATATAATTTATCAGATATCTTATAAAGAAAATTATATGAGATATTTTATAAACTATATAAGATATCTGATAAACTATATAAGATATCTTATTAACTATATAAGATATCTCATGAACTAGATAAGCTATCTAATAAAGTTTATGTGATATCTTAAGTTTAACTTAGAACAAATAGTAAAACGGCTTGCCATATAAAAGGTACAAATAATGAGTAAACAATAATAAGGACTTCACAAAAATAAATAATAAAGACTAATGTTATTAATTCGTATATTTTAACTAATTTGATTCGTTCAGGGATAGTCACATGTTAAACTATATTTTCGAATATAGAGAGAAAACGGCGGATAGCAAAAAGCATATTGCACAGCAAAAAGCATATTGCACGGTTATTTTTTGAATATCTAAAAACCGATATACTTTGTGACGTCATGTAATGAATTTCATTTAAGAATTGAATGCTTCTTTTTGTAACTTCATTGGGGTGTAAAAGCGTTGACCGAAGTACATGCGCTTCATACTAAAAATGTTCGCACGGTGAACGCTTTTACAACCCTATGAAGTTACAAAAAGAAGCATTCAATACTTATAATTACATTTTTTAGCAATGATCATGATTTCAAACACGAATTTTATTATTGTTTTATTTAATTCACAAGTGCACTTTATTGTGGGACCACGTGTTATCATGAATGAAAAGTTTCATTGGGTCGAATGCAATTGCTTACGGAATAACACGTGATATGCAGTTAGCCAATCAGAATAAAGTATCATAATGAAACATACATCTAATGTCATTATAATATTGTGTAAAGTTTTATAAAAAAAATATCTATGATCGATTATTTCGAGAGAAAAAATTGTTCATAAGATGTAAAAAAAAAACAACAACAACAAAAAAAGTAAATGAAATAGCAATTAAACATGTTATTATTGTAAAATTGCAGTTCTTCAAAACAATACATAATTTAGATGAGCAGAATGGCGGCACTAAATAACAAAATCATCCCTATTGAAATATCCATGCGGAGCCTGAAATCAGAGGCGGCTGGACCTCGAGGAAGAAGATATTCCATCAGCACTAGATCAAGTTCTACGTTCTCTCAAAATGATCTGAATGAGGCCATTATGAATATGCTTCATTCAGCACCAAACCAAAGATGCAGAAGAATATGTGTTGGTAAGTCCTCAGTATGTACATGTCACAACACGTGACTATTTTGATAGGTTAACGTGAGAGGGGGCGGGACAATGTCTTCAATTTAAAAAAAACTGGGAAGTGTACACCAGTTACATAGCAGCAACATTACAAACATTCCAATACTTCAGAAAAAATACTTTGATGTCAATATGCGATTTACAAATTAAATGATATGTTATTTTTGAAGTCTGATCGAGTCGTCAGGAGAAAGAGATATGGAGCACCAAAGGTAAAATAAGCCAACAATCTCACAATCTCACATCTCACGTGAAACCCGAATATCCAATCTCACATCTCACGTGAAAACCGAATATCATATTATACTGGAGTGTCTTGAATTCCGTCTTAAGTACCATCATGATCTTTGCTTTTGTTCATATGGGATATGGGCTCATATCACTTTTCAACATAACCAATTAAATTGCATGATGAGCAGCTGGCCTTGGCGAATATCATATTTCTGGCTTGATAATTATTGTATCATCCCCAGTCACCAAAAGACATCAATTGTATCCTTAATTGTGATATACTTTGTTTATATTTTGTGTTTTAGCTATCTATAATACCGTTATTTTCAGTTAAGTACTATTCAATAAAAATATGAATTGAATTGAACTTCATCAAATAAAGGCAACAGTAGTATACCGCTGTTAGAAATTCATAAATCGATAGAGAAAAAACAAATCCGCGTTACAAACTTAAACTGAGGGAAACGTACGGAAGCCGGTTAGTGTCAGGGTAGAGTTTTATTTTTAAGTCGTTATAACGACTTAGCTAACTTGTTTAAACAACTAAGCTAAGTTGTTATAACGACTTAGCATATTTATCTTGTTATAACAACTTGGCTAACTTGTTTTAACGACTTAGCTTACTTGTTTAAACAACTTAGCTAACTCGTTTAAACAACTTAGCTAACTTGTTAAAACGGCTTAGCTAACTTGTATAAACAACTTAGCTAACTTGTTATAACGACTTAGCTAATTTAACTCGTTATAACAACTTAGCTTACTCGTTATAACGACTTAGCTAAGTCGTTTTAACAACTTAGATATCTCGTTTAAACGACTTAGCTAACTCGTTTATACAACTTAGCTAAATTGTTTAAACAACTTAACTTACTCGTTTAAACAAGTTGGCTAAGTTGTTATAACAAGATAAATATGCTAAGTCGTTATAACAACTTAGCTTAGTCGTTATAACAACTTAGCTAAGTTGTTTAAACGAGTTAGCTAAGTCGTTAAAACAAGTTAGCTAAGTTGTTATAACAAGATAAATATGCTAAGTCGTTATTACAACTTAGCTAAGTCGTTATAACAAGTTAGCTAAGTTGTTTAAACGAGTAAGCTAAGTTGTTTAAACAAGTTAGCTAAGTTGTTTAAACGAGTTAGCTAAGTCGTTTAAACGAGATAGGTAAGTCGTTATAACGAGTAAGCTAAGTTGTTATAACGAGTTAAATTAGCTAAGTCGTTATAACAAGTTAGCTAAGTTGTTTAAACAAGTTAGCTAAGTCGTTTTAACAAGTTAGCTAAGTTGTTTAAACAAGTTAGCTAAGTCGTTTTAACAAGTTAGCTAAGTTGTTTAAACGAGTTAGCTAAGTTGTTTAAACAAGTAAGCGAAGTCGTTAAAACAAGTTAGTTAAGTTGTTTTAACAAGATAAATATGCTAAATCGTTATAACAACTTAGCTAAGTCGTTTAAACAAGTTAGCTAAGTCGTTGTAACGACTTAAAAATAAAACTCTACCTGACACTAACCAGCTTCCGTAGAAACGCATCAAATATAAGAGAACTACCGTACGACACAACAGAAACACAACGTTAAAATGTAACACACACAGAAACGAACCATAATATAACAATGGCCATTTCCCTGGCTTGGTACAGGGTATTTTAAAATAAAAATGTTGGATTGAACCTGGTTTTGTGGCTACCAAACAACCCACTTTCATGGCAATGTTAATTATAACATTAAAATGACAATATTACATGACAGGACTACAATACAAAAAAATTGTAAGGGTTCCACGGAACCCAGTGTCTCACCTACTTTTGCTGAAAATCGCAGGCTCAACAAAAATGAGGAAAAAAATCAATAAAAATATTCCTCTTGATACTATCTTTTGATTGTAAGAAGCTTTTGTCCATGTTTGGTAAAAATCCAGGTTAGTTTTTGAATCTAATAACTGTTTAAAAACTTTAACTTGCAGACTGTTTGTAATGTTAACTGGAAGAAAAGTCCATTTATAAGTAAAATACAGATACACAGGTTCAAAATATTAACAAAATTTCCTTCTAAATACTAGCTTTTGATCATAAACAAGCTTCTGTCTAAGTTTGGTACAAATTAAAAATAGTATAAGAAAGTTATTATTTTTTTTTTTTAAATTATTGAGTGAATGTGCTGTATCCTAGCAGAAAATCTAAGTCCATTTAAAAGTAAAATACGGAAAAAATTGATGTAGTTTTTTACAAAATGTACTTCTGTGTACTATCTTTTGATCATAAACAAGCTTCTGTCCAAGTTTGGTAAGAACCCAGTATAGTTTAAGAAAATTTTAAAAACTTTAACCACTGAGTAAATGTAATGTTTCACCGCAGAAAAATTTTGTCCATTTATAAATAAAATACGGAAAAAATGGAATTTTATTTTTACAAAATTACTTCTGGATACTATCTTTTGATCATAAACAAGCTTCTGTCCATGTTTGGTAGTAATCCAGTATAGTTTAAGAAAGTTATTAAAATTTCAAAAACTTTAACCACAGAGTATATAAATTTGTGGACGCCGACGACGACGGAATGTAGGATCGCTTAGTCTCGTTTTTTCGACAAAAGTCGAAGGCTCGAATATAAATGAGACAAAATATAGGACAGAGAAACAAATGAATAATAGCCAACAAATGTACCAGTTAATTTATCACCCCCAGAGACTAACCAGCGACGCTTCTACGCCGAATATTTGAAATCCAAGGATGTTTATAAGAATTAACGATATCAGTTAAAGAGCTATATGACCAAAACAAATCTACGAAATAGCAAAATCCCTTTAAGGTCATCTTTGCATGAGGCAGTTTAAACCTCAATATCTTTATAAATTACAAGTGTAGACACAGATCAGTGTGGACACATTTGAGTGTGGACACATATCAGTGTGGACACATTTGAGTGTGGACACATATCAGTGTGGATAATGCATTAGGATATTTGACAGGGTGCTCTTACAAAAAATTCTGTTTTTCTCATAAGGTTCAATGTGAAACTGTATTGCACAGTAACAGTCAATATATACCAAACACTGAACAATTTGTAATCTTGTTTATTTGTAATTTAGTTTCAATTCATAAACGGAGACTGATAAAAAAAAAAAAAGTGTTTTACATTTATATAAATCATGCACGCACCAAAGTGATGACATTCTGAGTTGTTTACAGATTTTTTGGGGGGTCAAATATAGTACTACATTCTTGTATGCGCGTTTTGTTAAAGAAAGGTTAAAGATATCTAATTATAAGTCAAACTAACCATGCCATGACAAAAAAAAAAACGAAAATTTGGGGTAATCTAAAATACTTCGGAAGTGTCTATAAATCCTGCTACGCACGCGGATTCTACTGATCAAGAAAAGTGGAGAATTGATATCAAAAACGAAGAAAGTGAACCCCATGAAATTGTCGTGTCAAAAGTCGCGAAGCTCATTAGAGCTTGTCTTGCATCTTATATTTATGGTTTTATTTGTGTGGAAAATTTGGTGATAATGGCATAAATTGTTTCTATCTAATCAAAATCATTATGTATAGACTTCAAAGCCTGTTATATTGTATAGACCCTTATTGGTAATAACTTTTATTGAAGACTGTTTTTTTCCCTCTAAACATTTGTTGGGGCTATTTCTATTTTTTTATTCTGTGCTATGATTTCGTTTTTCATTAGATGTTTCGGGTAGTTGGTTGGAAATTAAAAACGATCGAGATAATAATTCAATATACAAAATAATAAAATGTAATCAATTAAATCAGTAGTGTCTTAAATCAAACAATTTTTAGAGTTCAATTTCTATACAAATTAGTAAAAGAAAGATCGAAACTATCTGGTCACATGTTTTGATGGTGTTCTATGCGTGATCGACCTCACTGTACGTTATACATTTAACATTGTTTTACTAAAATCGCTTTCTCAACGGGCAACTATGTATCATTTTTTTATTTACATATTTAGGTCTTTCCACTTTTCTGTTGAAAGACCTATTGTTTTTCTTCTGATTATTTTTTTTTTCTTCCGCCTAATTTTGTTCTTGCGATAAATATTTGTTTCGCAATATGTCGCTTAGATATTTGGTATATGATATCGAACAGTTTATGCGCTTTTGAAATTTACCCTGCGTAACCGAATACTTTTCTTTGTAGGAGTTATCTCCCCAAACACTGTTTTCCTTGTGTCCACGACTCCTTCGCAACCGAAAAAGATTACGACAAATTTATTTTACAAAATTGCTCGTTATATCCTTTGCATGATTTGTCCTATTTTGACTGAAGCGATATGAACACTCCATATGAGAGTTATTTCCCCTTATGCATTTGATATAAGTGATATGCATTTCTATCTTGTAAACCATAAGCGATAGAGACCTAGGATCTTTTGATTTGAGGTTCTTGGTCCAAAAAAATGAAAATTAGGTCAAGGTCAAAGGTCAAGGTCATATTCTTATTTTTGAATTTGGCTTATTTTCACTCATTTTCATTAACCTTATAAGATATCGACAAATTATTTTGACTAAATTGTTAGTTGCGACATGTCGTAACTTAATAATTTTAGTTGAAAGGGTGCGTAGACAATGAATGGGAGTTTTCGGCCCTATCATATCTAAAATTATGTTTAAAGTGATATAACTTATTTACCATACATATTAGAGACCTAGTGTCTTTTGATTTGAGATCCTCAGTTTGTGACCTTGAAATTTAGGTCAAGGTCATAAGTTAATTTGACGTTCTAGATTTTGACCTTTGCTTTAAATTCATATCTATATATCATAAAGCCATATAAACTGACATTTTAGACTGATTTTTAATATTTTAATATCAAAATAGATATTAACTGGTGGAAAGACCTTCAATTGTTCTATGAACAATTGGTTTTTAATTTGTTTGGTGTTTACAATTGTGTAAAGATTAACAAATCGCTTTCCGAAATATTCTACAAAAATTGAATACTTTGATGGATTTGTGCATTTCAGGTAACCCAATCACAGTTATTGGACAGAGAAAACAAATGGCAAAAATGCTGGCAGTTGTTTTACTTCCATTATTGATATTGACCATCATTACTGCAGTGGATTTTTCTAAATCCTTAACAAGTTACATCAATACCTATGCGATAGCCGAACAAATAGATTTTGGAGTAAAACTGGGTGGTTTTCTGCTGGCCCTGCAAAAAGAACGCGACATGAGCTCCCTTTATTTAAGTCAAATTGGCCTCGATTCAAAGAGAGAATTGTTGCTAGCTTATCCGGAAACAGATGGCGCTTTAGATAATTTATCTTCGTGGCCTGTTAGTCCGAGTAATAAACAGAAACAATACCAGTCACGTGAACATTTTGTCAATTTTCTAAATAGACATCGATACGAACTTGATTCTAATAATGCGACAGCAACTGCTGAAATAAATTTTTACTCGCAGACTATTGAAATATTTATCAAGTGGATGTATGACTCAGTCAGTGAGTTGGATACTGGAACTATATGGAAAACACTAGTGGGGTATCAGGAATTGATCATTGCGAGCGAGTATATTGGCCGAGAGAGAGGCTATGGCATATATTACTACGCGACAGGTGCATTCATGGACCGGAAGCACTATTTACTCTTTATGGAAAGTCAGGACAGCGCAAGAACACATTTTGCATCTGCTAGAATGTATTCTGTAACGGCTTCTGATATTTATCATACAACCCTTGACGCTCAAAATCAAACGTTGCGCGTCATTAACGATTTCCGAGAAGACATAAAAGCTAATAATTCATCAGTCTCGGAAGGATCGCTTGAAAAGGCAAAACGGTGGTATGCAAACATGAGTATCTACATGGATGTTATGAAATCTGCACAAAAGATGTTAACCGCTAAGATCAATGGACTTCTGAAAAACAACTCCAATGCTGATATGAAAGAAATGATAATTGCGGGTGTTATCTTTTCTGGAATTGTAATAATAAGTCCATTGATAATAATGTTTGTATACAAGTTGACATCAAATATCCAGAAGTACTCATCAAACATCGCTAAGAAGTACGTATAGTCAAAAATAAGGCAATTGTTGTTTTATTTCACATTCATTCATAATGGGCTCAATACCTGACTTTACAGTAGGGATCATTCTCATTGTTGAAGGCCATACACTGTCGTTAGGTTGCTGTATCATTGACTTTTACCCTAGATCGTGTAAATTGCATTCATTCAAACTCGTAACATCTACACTTGTTTTGTAAAATACATGTACATGTATGAAGAAATTGCATTTATATTGTTTATTTTTTGTGTTCAATGAACACACACTTGTATATTCATTACACACTTGTTACTTGTTATATAGTTTTTTTTTATCAAATCTACAGTTTCGACCGCTTTAGATGTTAATGAAATTTATTTTAATGTTGTGGTGAAACTGCACGATAATGATGCATGTATTTATAACAAGTTTAATCTAGTTAATTCTGTATTTCTGTTTATTGCATATTAAAGAACCAAAGCTGTGAATAGAGAAAAGAAACAGAGTGAAGCCGTTTTGTTTCAAATGTTACCGAGGACGGTGGCTGAGGACCTGAAACAGAAAGGAAGCTTCAATGCTGAACATTTCACAGAATGTACAATATTTCAAAGCGACATGGTCGGTTTCACCCAACTATCGTCAAACAGTTCACCCTTTCAAGTGACAGATATGTTGAACACGTTGTTTTCTTGTTTTGATGATAGGATTAGTATCTATGATACCTATAAAGTGGAAACAGTCGGAGATGGCTACATGGTGGTATCAGGTTTTTACTTTTATTCATATTAATTAATATTCATTACTAGTACTTACTAATTAATACTTACTTATTCGATAAGTGCTAATAGTTCAATGATAATTACATTTGTCAATGTATGGCGGCGGTTAACAGGGGCGGATCCAGCCATTTTAAAAAAGGGGGGTTCCCAACCAAGGATAAAAGGGGGGGTTCCAACTATATGTCCCCATTCAAATACATTGATCGGCTAAAAAAAAGGGGGTTCCAACCCCCGGACACCCCCTTGGATCCGCCAATGGTTAACGAGAGGTCTAAATTGTTCGTCTACAGTAATCACTAGATTTCCTGTAAACTCTGAAGTTCTGATTGACTACATTCTTAAATGACAATAATGCTATAATTATATTAAATTCTTCAAAATTCTGATTTGTCGAATTTACTCTCTTGGATTGTTTCATATTTTTTCTAAAGCCTTTTCTAGCTTACTGGTAGTATGCGGTGTAGGTTTTGTTCATCGTTGCGTGCCTTACGGTTATCTGTAATTTTACACAGTTTTGTAATTTGGATATTGGTCTCACTGGCAAAAGAACCTTATCATCTGTGTTTTGTATCATGTACTAGTATATGAGAATATTTATTATCAAAAACGCCAAACAAGCTCAGTTTAAACTACCAAAGATTAATTTTGCTGGACGTAGTTTCAGCTTTTTTGTTTAAAAATATTAGTCAAACCGTTTCCGTCAGCCTATTCAAAAACGGGCTCATAGTTTCTTTTTCAAGAATCAACGCTTATCCATTGTATCTATAATGCATAATTCACAGTCAGTGGTCATTTTAGTAAAAGATATATCATGCATTTTATATTTTAAGGTGTACCAAGACGGAACGGAGTGAGACATGCATCTGAAATAGCCACTTTGTCCCTAGATTTGTTATATCATGTAAACAAGTTAGAACTTCCACATTTATCTGGTGAAAGGTACAAGCTCAGAATAGGATGTCATTCAGGTAAATTTTATCAACTTTGAAACAACCTTAAGAAAAAAGTAAAATCACAAATTTAAATACTTGATTCAAATGGAAAGTCCCTTTAATTAAATTTAACCGAGCTAATCAAATGACACAAATCAAAAGCTAAAACAAATCAAACAAATGGATAACAACTGTCATATTCCTGACTTGGTACAGAGATTTTCTTACCTAGAAAATGGTGGATAAAGCCTGGTTTATGGCTAGCTAAACCTCTCAATTGTATGACAGTTGCATCAAATTCCATTATATTGACAACGATGTGTGAACAAAACAAACAGACATAATAGGTAAAAATTTCATAAAAGGGTCCACATCTTCTTTTTTTATATTTACAGCAGTCAACATTGTGCTATAATCGTAATCTAAAGGGTTTGTTGATGGTGGGATTAAAATAATTTGTCTAATTACATGAGAATTTTCCTTTTCCCTATGTTTGACAAATACAAATGCAGTTGATTGCTAGATATGCAGACTTGTTAGTTAGAACACATAATTCAACAGTTCTATCAAATAGATTTATTGAAGACCCATTGGTGGCCTTCGGCTGTTGTCTGCTCTTTAGTCGGGTTGTCAGTGTCTCTTTGACATATTCCCCATTTCCAATCTCAATTTTATTATTGATATTGTGTATGTAGGTCCAGTAGTAGCAGGTGTGGTTGGTTCAAAGAATCCTAGGTATTGTTTGTTTGGGTCTACAGTACGAATAGCAGCATTGATGGAATCATCGGGAGAAAGTAAGTGTTGTTAATGGTTTTTTTACATAAAATAAACACTCAGTCAACATTTCGTATTCGAAAATGGGACGAAATAGGTAAAATTGGGGACCACTAAATAATGTGATATAATGGACCATGAAATCAATTCCATACTCACACACAATGACACAACGGTGAAAAGAATGTTATAATGTTTGGCTCGATTCATACTCCCTCAGCCCCCTTCGAAAATATGATTAAAAAATGAAATCAAAACATAATTATTGCGACGTAATAATTAAGACGTAAAACCAAAGATTTCACATGTGCAGCTTAACATATATTTTCGAATTTCGCCATTTCATATTCTACTGTAAATACTAGGGATATGTGATTTCATTGAAATTTAGACAACTATATATCTACCAAATGATTTTAGTAGATTTAAGCAGTGATAGGTCGCTATACGGTCTTAATACATGTTTAACCAATTCAGTTTTATTGTATAGCAAACAAAATACAGATCAGTCACTCCTCTTACTCGCTATTGAGCGCCATTGGTGGATTTGAAATGGAAGAACGACAAACCATGACTGTTTTTGTAAGTTTTGCATTGTTTCTTTCGTTGTACCTTTCATGTTTGTTAAATAAATGTTCGATATTCTTGTTTTTGACTTTGTTGTCAAGACATTTGAAATACTCTATGTAGTGTCATTAGAATTTCGCTCGCTAGCTAATACCTACTTTTATTTTCATAATTTTATTACATATAGTTTACAAAGTTACTTTTGATAATCTTATAAAATCTTTGTTACTTTTTCATGGTCTTTAAAAGAAAAAGATGTCAATGTTACACAGTATTACGATATATATATATATATATATATATATATATATATATATATATATATATATATATATATATATATATATATATATATATGAGGCAACTTCATTATGAGACAAAAGCAACACAGAAAACCTAAGACCTGTATGGCCTTCAAAAGAATCAGTTTTTTCTCCTACACTTTTGAAACTCATCATATGGTTCTTCAATGTAAAATTACTGCCTTAGTGTTCGCGTAGAAGCGTGTTAGCATTCAGAGGTCGTGGGTTCTTGCTGTTTCGCCAATGAGCACGTTGCATTGAGAAGTAAGAACAAAGACTGGTCGGAGACATAATAATGTGTAAGGTGACTCATGTTTTCCTGCGGACTGTTGCTTTGTGAACTAGGACGTTAAAAATCCGGCTGAGTGTGTCTGTCTAGTACAATCAGTGTTAACTCTAATACTACATTAACATTTTCTCGTCCTGAATATACATATTAATTTGAGGCTAGACGTCAAGCAGCCATCCATCATCATCATCAATGTAAAATAAATTGACAATGTTAGTCTTGTTTATAATGTTCTATTATATTAAAAAAAAAAATCATAAATGATTGTTGTAGGCGAAGGATGAATTGAAGAAACACAACTGTCCGGAAACGACCTACTGGTTGATTCAGAAGGATTACCAAGTCTGGGAAGGTTATTCTACTACTTCAGATGCCTCATTTGGATCTTCACTTTGAAATGATGTTTCTTTCATTTTTGTGTGTGTAAGATATTTGTGTATCACTTTTATTGAATAAATATGATTTTTAAAGTTCAAACAAAAACAAACCAGAGTGCACACACCGAAACGTCTCGCCTTCTTTACTAACAATTGATATTAATATGTTGATAGTTCTAAATATAAATCTTTACTACAACGTATACTTCACATAAACTTAACATAATCAAAGAAAATGAGGTCAAGGACTCAAGGTCATATAAACCAAACAAGAAATACATGTACACCTTAAAATCATTCAATACACTGAATATAGTTGACCTATAGCTTACAGTTTCTAAGAAATATACTTTTATAGCTGACTATGCGGTATGGGCTTTGCTCATTGTTGAAGGCTGTACGGTGACCTATAGTTGTTAATGTCTGTGTCATTTTGGTCTTTTGTGAATAGTTGTCTCATTGGCAATCATACCACATCTTCTTTTTTATATTAACCAAGAAAACTAAACATTGACCAATTCAATGAACCATGCAAATGAGGTCAAAGTCAGATGAACCATGCCAGGCAGACATGAACAGATTACAATCTTTCAGTACAACAGATATAGTTGACCTATTGCTTATAGTTTTATGAAACACAGACCAAAACACAAAAACTTAACACTGAGCAATGAACCGTGAAAATGAGGTCAGGTCAAATAAAATCTGCAAGACTGACATGAATATCATGAAATATTTCCATACACCAAACATATTAGAAGAAAAGACCAAAACTCAAAAACTTAACATTGACCAATGAACCATGAAAATGAGGTCAAGGTCAAATGATACCAGACAGTTGGACATGTACACCTCACAATCATTCCATAGACCTATTGCATAAGATAATAGACAGAAACACAAAAAAATATAACCACTGAACCATGAAAATGAGGTCAAGGCCAGATGACACCTGCCAGTTGGACTTAATCATCCCATACACAAAATATAGTCAACCTATTGCATACAGTATAAGAAAAATAGACCAAAGCACAAAAACTGAACTATAACCACTGAACCATGAAAATTAGGTCAATATCAGATGACACCTTGCAGTTGGACATGTACACCTTACAGTCCTTCCATACACCAAATTTAATAGACCTATTACAATTTTGTTTTTGTACTTATAGTATTAGAGAAATGGACTTGACCAACAAAACTCAACCTTGTTCACTGATCCATGAAATGAGGTCCAGGTCAAGTGAAAACTGTCTGACGGCCTTGAGGACCTTGCAAGGTACACACATACCAAATATAATTATCCTATTACACATAAGAGAGAAATTAACATTTCAGTAAATCTTAATTTTTTTTCCAAATAGTCACAGAACCATGAAAATGAGGTCAAGGACAATGAACATATGACAGATTGAAACTTCGTAACATAAGGCATCTATATACAAAGTATGAAGCATCCAGGTCTTCCACCTTTCTAAAATATAAAGCTTTTAAGAAGTAAGCTAACATTGCTGCCGACTCCAAATCACTATCCCTATGTTGAGCGTTCTGTAACAAAAGCCACAAGCTGGATTAAAACTATAACCGAAGAACAAACTCAATTCTAAACTTCTATCCTTATGCCACCTGATCTATTTGATAATATATTCAAAGTAAAACTCTTACTTATTTTCTTTATTCAAATATAAATATAGCTTCTATTATAAATATCACAGTCTAGCAATACAGCACATGATTTTATCACAAATACACATTAAATAAATCTAAAGCTTGAGTATTTCAAACTTAATAATGTATTACTCTTTTCATAAGAAGAAATAAACAACTTGCAGAAAAAATACTTCAATTGTACAAAAAAAAGAAGAAATCATTTTCACATATATAAAAAAATCCCTATAATGTAAAATCACATTTACTACATGGCACCATGGTTTAACTCTATGATAATTTACTATTTAGCCCTGCTGAGTGTCAAAAATCTACGAAATAAATATCTAGTGAAAACAAGTTGTAATACTGCTATTCGTTTATCTGATTGAAATACAGATTTTGGGTCTGTCATTTGTTTGACAACAATCTGGTTCTACTTTGTGGTATAAAGACCTTTTGGGGTCCTCTGGGTTTTTCATAACGATATACACCTTCAAAAATTTGAAAGCTAAAATTTCATTGGCTGATGTAATAATTACCATAACAGAAGTAGAACACATTGTTGCAGGCAAAACTTGAGACACATGACCTGTATTGTAATTAGATAGGCAATTCTACATCTTAAATGACTAGACAAAAAGTGCAATAAACTCTTCATAAAAAACTCTCAACTATCACAGACACAACTTGTAGTATTATTTAAGTTTACGTGCAAACAATTATAACATACAAATAGGGAATTAAAATCTTAATTAACATTAAGTAACATTCATCCTTAAGCATGTTCGCTCCTCTTGTTTTTTCTATTTTTGCCAGATATTTGGAATCCTCTGGTTTTATCCATGTAGCGCCATTAAAAATTTGCCTGCTAAATCATACTTTCTTTTCATTATTTTATTACATAAAATTTTAAAAGCCATATTGGAAAATCTTATAAAATATTTGTTAATTTTCATTGTTTTTGAAAGCAAAAAGGTGCCAATGTTAAACAATGAAAAATCTATGGCTGATATCTAGAAAACAAGCACACACTGACACATCATTTTTTTCTGCTTTTTATGTTACCTTAAATACATAGCTATCAATCTTAATAAGTCTTTTAAAAAGCTTGGTATTTTGAAACCGTAGAAAACATTTTTAAAACAGCAATAGAGTGTATATATACTAAGTAAAAAAAGTTAAGCAACAAATATCTAATCTTATTTATAAAAAAATAACTGATTTTAAGTTTTTAACCATAAAAATAAGTATGTAAATCAAAAATTTATTAAACTCAGTTTAACTACATAAAAGTATGTAATTAAGCCATTCCTAATATAATATGCAGAAACAAGATTTTTCTCATTCTCAAAACATGCCACATTTTTAACGTTCTAATAGCACCAATAAATAACATAACTAATACATGAACTACAAATACAACTAAAAAGGTATTTTGTGAACAAACTGTGAATAATTTTCTCTCAAATATCACATTTATCAAACTAGTTATGACAATCCAATGTGTTTTGCATGTAATGAGTTATCTCCCATTTATCAGCATTAATTTACATGTTCCACCATGTATCTAAATTGGTCTTTAAAATTACGGTGAAGTTGCAAATGGCCTTACTGTAGATTAACTGTTATAAATATATGACATTACATGATCAAATCAAGAGAATTTGTACAAATTCTTCTTTTCTGCCTTTTCATCTCTAGCAAATCTGGTTAAATTATAAAAGCTTTATAAAAGCTTAATTCAAAATTCAATTTTGCATCTTTTAAAACCTTTAACTTAACGAATTTCTTTAGAAATTAGCTTTCCATTTTTCGAAAAAAATGTTAAAATTCTGATGAAATCATTTTAATGAGGTCCAATCAATATTCAATTGGCTATACTCTATATGGGTAACATTTTCAAAGCTTTTCTTCAACATGGGGATAAAATGATCAATAATTTTTATATAACCAACAATCTCTTTCCAACAGTTTATCAACAGAGCAAAATAATCCCTAAAAGCAGGGGCGGATCCAGCCATTTTAAAAAGGGGGGTTCCCAACCCAGGACAAAGGGGGGGGTTCCAACTATATGTCCCCATTCAAATGCATTGATCGTCCAAAAAAAAGGGGGGGGTTCCTACCCCCCGGAACCCTCCCCCTGGATCCGCCACTGTAAAAGGTATTAATTTGTTCCTTTCAATTATAAAAATACTAAAAACTACAGCATCAATAATTAGTTGGTTCTGTCTGCAAGACAATTTTATTTGATATTTGACATTCACCTCGAGGATTACATCCTAAGATTACAAACTGATATTCAATGCTAGACTCTAATCCAAATACACGATGGTCTTGTCGGCCATATAAAGGAATGGTTTTCCATGCTCTACTCTGGCCTAATGGTCTGTATAAGAGAAAATGAGATATTTGTTGGTCTACTGTGATGTCCTGCGGACTTGAGCTGTACACTTGTATTGAGGACGTAAACTGGCGACATAAGCTTTCAACTATCACAGGCACTGCAAAACAAATACAGCAAAATATAAATACATTTTAAGGTGGGGATCTACAATTTTAAAAAGGGGTACCCCAAGTAAAACAAAGTTAGGAGTGGGACCTGTGAAAAGTCTATGCATGAACCTTAGATGTAGCTCATTTAATGGGTCTCAATCAATGCAATTCAAATAAAGGAAAATATTCAAATATTTGGCTGAACAGCAATAGTTCACTTATGCTCTTAGTACCTTAAGGTATGAATTAATATGTAGTGTCTTTATTTACTGTAAACCAACTTATTTTCGCGGAAAGTTAATTTTGCCTTAAGCCCTTACTGGCTGACTTAACGACGAATTAATTTCATGATTTTCAAATTTGATTGATGAAGTTATATAATTAAAAAATCCAAAGTTTTATATTATAATTCCCGATGACTTATATTCGCATTATTATTCTACTCGCAAAAGTCTCAAAAATAAATAGCTCACAAAATAAGTTGGTTTACAGTATTCTATTATAGACATTTGTCTCCCTTTTTTTCCGTATTTTGTGATTTTAAATAGAAAAAGATGCAGGACAAAAATACATTTATTCATAGCCCTACCTGGTATAACACTTTCACTATGCATCAAAGTTGTACATTGCACCACTTCAGAATTAGGGGATTTCCCTGCCAAGTTGCTAGCACTAACGCAGAAATAGTATGTGGTCCCTTTACACAGATTGTCTAGCAGTATAACTACATTGGCATTATTGAGTGGCAGTCCCTTGGCCACAAGTCTGTCATCTGGAACATTCTTCACTATCACAGTCTCCTGAAAAATGAAAACAATATTACAGCTACTTTACAAAGGATAAGGGGCCTCCGTGACCAAGTTGTGTAAGTTCTACTACTGTAATCACTAGCCATCCAACATTGAGTTTGTGAGTTCTAACTTAAATATAATCTTAATTGACTAGGATTGTCAGTTTTCCTATCAAAGGTCAGTGGTTTTCTCCAGCCATTCTGGCTTCCTTCACCAATAAATATTGGCCACTAGAGATAGCCCAAAAGTGGCGCTTATAAGTGGTGTTAAAACAACAATAAACAATTTAAAAGGATACATGCACAAGAATCTTTCCTACATTCTATACCATACGACATATTGATAAACAATAGATAGATCATTTTTGACAATGTATTGATTAATAATTGTACATTTTTTGTAAAATAAACAGTAAAATGCATCGTTCTAACATCACAAAAATTAGGCACATCTTGTAGGTACAATAAGGTCCTTTAATTTAGCCCATAAAGGCCATATATTACTTCAAATTTTAAAGTTATCATACATAATTAATATTAAATTGTTTGAATAGATTAAAATACAAGGAATTCAAAACATGAAAACAAATTTCACATTTAATTTGTTACCATGGCAACAAACTATAACAAACTTTGTACATTTCGTACAATTTCTTGATTTCCCTTGTTTTTATTCAAAGGTTAGATATACTTTAGTTTGGCAAAGCATGTGTCCATCCATTTGAAACAACTTTATATTTGATGAGATTATGACTCCATAGTTATGATAAAGCTTCTCTTAAACTATTTTGATGTTTCTTGGCTACAGTGCATGAATAATGACAAATTAAATTGTTCAACAAAGTCAAAGTACAAATTTGTATATGCACAAGCAGACTTTGAAAAACCACAATATCAAATATCCACCAAAATGCTAATTTTCCGCAATCCACTTAAAGTTGGTATCAAAGTAAATGAATCCAGTTTAAACAAACCTCAATTTCAAGTGACTTCTGCTCTTCGGAACAGTAATGAATTTCATACTGATCAATAACATCATGTATACTTTGTGGCGCTGATAAAACCAGTACTACACAATCCTCGCTCCTCGTACACCGGCTGACATCAACTATTGGTGTCATTGGAGCTACAAAAGGAAAATAATTAGTTACATGTATGTTTGCTGCTAAAAGCACTGTGTCCACTCAATATAATGTAAATTTAAAAAATTTTGATTTCATTTCTTACAGCAATAGTTATACAATTGTCAAAGATGCATAATAGATTAAATTATTGTAATTTTAGAAAATTAAGCATACAGATAATACTACCAAAAATCAAAAGTAAAACTTTAATTCTTATTTTTTCTCTTATTCTTGTGTCACTTCATAATTTTCTCAATAATAAAAAAACATCGCAAATTTTTTTCCAAATTAACAGTGAAACTACCTACCAGATAAGTAATGAAGATCTCGAAGTACCCCTTTCTCTTTTCTAAAGTCAACAACTTTTGATGCTAGGGATTCTAAATCACTCTGCTGACTTTGAACACTTTGACAATCAATGCTAGCTTTTAGTAACCTGACAACAAAAGAAATACAAAGTAAATTCCAGTTTTATAGATTTTGGAGGTTTGAAAAATAAAATGTTTAAAAGGAAAAAGAAATGTACAATTTCATGGCAAGTTCAAGCCTATAACTTAACTTCAATACTGGTATTTGATTATGATTTTCTTCCTATCACAGGAGTAACTATTAGCAACAAACTGGTAGGCTTGATGTTAAAATAAAATGTTTGGTTCAGCAAAATGTCTCTTTGTAAATTGTAACCTTGTGAAAAAGGCTAAAAATATATGCTGAACAAATGTGGTTGAACTGATAAAGAAAGATATACTAATGACACATTTTTGCCCTGAATATGTATGTAGTATTAGCCACAACATTTTAACACATTACAATACTAGCATTCTGGGATATGGTGTGCTTGTTTCAACTTGTTTTAAAATCTGTAGGAAATCCAAATATTTTTTTTTTTTTTTTAATTTGGTTTATTTACAGACCAAAAATTGTACCCAAAAGAATGAACTAACAAATATAAAAAAATGTCTACTCACTTGTCATTTAAAGAACAGGCCTCCTGAAAATACAAAAGATTATTTTTTCAACTGTGTTATCTCCCTTTAACTGCTTTATTATGATTTTTTTTATATTTACAATTAAGTAAATTGATCTAATTATTAATTTAATATTATTGCCATACATTTAAATGATCTCAATTGTGAATTTTATTGTTAGGGTTAGGGTAAGGGTTAGGGTTAGGGTTAGGGTTAGTTTAAACATTTCTAAGTCTTATATGGAAGTTATTTGGACAAGTGTACTTGAAGCAGAACAATATTCCAATTGACGCTTCTTAATTTAAAACTACTTTTTCATTAAAATTAATATCAAAATAACTGAATATTTGAAAAAATCCTGTAAATTAATATGTAATATAAAAAGAAGTTAGATAAAAACAAATCCTGTACATGATGTTACTGTACAAAGTACATACCTCAAGGAATTCTGGGACATTTTCTTTGAGAAGTTCTTTTGCAAAGTTTTGTAGTGCTTGAGATGACCCCTGTATTCTTTCAATGGCTTTTACCATGTCTTCCATGTCATTTTGTCTAATTCTTTCTTCATATTCAAGGTCAGCAAGGAAAAAATTTCTTTTATTTTCTATTTCCGCCATTAATGCATCACAATGCATATTTATTTCATCTCGTCTTCTATTTATAGCTTGCTGTTTAAAAAACAAAAATAAAAAAGTTTACATTTCTGTTTAGGTACAAATATAAATCTCATTTTCTAACAAATTACAATAATATAGACCAAATACCTAAGAAATACTCTACATTTGATGTCTGTACATGAAAAAGGAAGCTTGAATTTTTGTGGATAAAAATATGTGCCTTTCAAATGTAATATTTTCATAATTATTTGAAAATTAAACAAAAAATAGATGGAGTTATCTCCCATTACAAACTGAATATGGCAATTTCAATATTCATAAGACATAGCATTATTATATATCTGTCTAGAAAGTCAGATAATAATAATCAACTTTAACTCTGCAAAAGAAACTTGACACAAACCACTATGCAGTCTTAACAATTAAGTAAAATGTCTTTGTTTTTCTTTCTTTTTTTTTGTTTTGGGCCTAAGTGGTTTAGTTTTCATTTACAGCAATCACTATCCTGCGAACACTATATTAAAGTAACAGTGTGTGTTTGAAACCATACATTGCAGTTGCCTTTGACTAACTTAATTGACTGGAAATGCCAGTTTCCCTGCTGAAAGTTGTGGTTTTTAAATGGTAATCCGTCTTCCTTAAAAATTATCTGGCCGACTAAGTATAATCAAGCATGCTAAAATTGGTATTAAGGTGGTACCCAACACTTTCACTAAAATTAATTTGGCTCGTTTAATTTTTTTAAATTTTGTCAAAGTATTTACTTTGACTTAACAAAAATATAAACCAGGTGCTCCGCAGGGCACAGCTTTATACGACCGCAGAGGTCGAACCCTGAACAGTTGGGGCAAGTATGGACAAAACATTCAAGCGTGATACAGCTCTGAATTTGGATTGTGATCAAATTTTTGACATTACATGGTTTGTTTTTACACAAAACAAATGTCAAGATTTTACAAATCAATTAAAGATTTCTTCTTCAAACTTTTTAAATCTAAAATTAAATAGTTGACACAGCATAGGTTTCGGACACAGAATGAATGTGGTCTAATGAACTTAAAAGTTTTTTTTGCCTTTGAGCAATTCACTATGCTGTTGAATATTAATCCTCTCAAAAAAATGTTTGAAGAAATTTTATTTTTATTTATGAAATCTGAAATGAGAAAAATTTAAACCCCCCCCCCCCCCTTTTTTTTCACATCCCCGTTTCCCTTTTTCCAAAACTGATATCAATTCAAATTTCTAATGGAGTTTGCAACAATAACTACTCTTTTAAATACATCATAAAATATTAAAATGTAAAATAAAGTGCTTGTTATCACTGAATGGTAAAGATTGGTTGGTAGTAAAAGTGAATATACATTGTTTATTGTATAAAACAATAAAAAAAACTTCATCAGCAACATTTTATATTGGCAAATTTCCAATGAAGTTATTTACATAAAGTTATTGGCAAATAAAAATAGAAAATGACATCATAGTCATGTCTGGCAAATGTCCAACATACATTATCTAAAAATTTTTTAGATAAGATAAGGAAAAAAAGCTTCATCAGCAACATTTTATATTGGCAAATTTCCAATGAAGTTATTTACATAAAGTTATTGGCAAATAAAAATAGAAAATGACATCATAGTCATGTCTGGCAAATTTCCAACATATATTATCAACTACTATTCTATACAAAGAAAGATAACTCCAATTGAAAATTAATTGCTATTGCACAATATTGTGCAATTAGATATTTCTTGCTATTGTGCAATACTGTGCAATTGAAAATTTCTTGCTATTGCACAATACTTGATATGGAATCCTGATTTGGACCAACTTGAAAACTGGGCCCATAATCAAAAATCAAAGTACATATTTAGATAAAGCATATCAAATAAGCCCAAGAATTTAATTTTTGTTAAAATCAAACTTAGTTTAATTTTGGACCCTTTGGACCTTAATGTAGACCAATTTGAAAACTGGACCAAAAATTAAGAATCTACATACACAGTTAGATTTGGCATATCAAAGAACCCATTTATTCAATTTTTGATGAAATCAAACAAAGTTTAATTTTGGACCCCCATTTGGACCAACTTGAAAACTAGGCCAATAATTAAAAATCTAAGTACATTTTTAAATTCAGCATATCAAAGAACCCCAAGGATTCAATTTTTGTTAAAATCAAACTAAGTTTAATTTTGGACCCTTTGGACCTTAATGTAGACCAATTTGAAAACATAACCAAAAATTAAGAAGCTACATACATAGTTAGATTCGGCATATCAAAGAACCCCAATTATTCAATTTTTGATGAAATCACACAAAGTTCAATTTTGGACCCTTTGGGCCCCTTATTCCTAAACTGTTAGGACCAAAACTCCCAAAATCAAACCCAACCTTCCTTTTATGGTCATAAACTTTGTGTTTAAATTTCATAGATTTCTATATACTTATACTAAAGTTATGGTGCGAAAACCAAGAATAATGCTTATTTGGGCCATTTTTTGGCCCTTAATTCCTAAACTGTTGGAACCAAAACTCCCAAAATCAATCCCAACCTTCCTTTTGTGGTCATAAACCTTGTGTCAAAATTTCATAGATTTCTATTCACTTAAACTAAAGTTATAGTGCGAAAACCAAGAAAATGCTTATTTGGGCCCTTTTTGGCCCCTAATTCCTAAAATATTGGGACCAAAACTCCCAAAATCAATCCCAACCTTCCTTTTGTGGTCATAAACCTTGTGTTAAAATTTCATTGATTTCTATTCACTTTTACTAAAGTTAGAGTGCGAAAACTAAAAGTATTCGGACGACGACGACGACGCCAACGTGATAGCAATATACGACCAAAAAATTAAAATTTTTGCGGTCGTATAAAAATTCCAAAATTTTGAACCAACCGTTTTGTCAGAAAAATTACTCTGGTTATATAGCAGTTTGACAAACACCAATTTTGATCATTGAGAAGCATAATTAATATTCCCTTTACAACACAACGTAATTAAAACGATAAGCTGACTTTACAGAGTTATCTCCCTGTAGTGTTAGGTACCACCTTAAACACAAACAAATAGTCAATCAATCTATTTTCTATCAAATGATACCTTGATGAATATAAATGAACTCCTGATTAAGAACTAATAGTTATAAGAAGATGTAGTATGAGTGCCCATGAAACAACTCTTCATACAAGTCATAACTTGTAAAAGTAAACCATTATAGATCAAAGTACAGTCTAAGTACGGTCAAAGAAATACCTACCTGCATATCTTTTAGATTATCTCTTTGACATTTTAATGAAGTTGTAACATGTGCTTGATTGTTGTCTAGTTTGGATAAACTGTTGTTTAATGAAATCTAAAAAATAGTTAGAAAATAATTTGAGTTATCTCCCATTAACAGATTATTCAATTTGATTCAGGTATCACACCATTGCCACCAATTCAAAATCTTTATATATTCAACCATCTTTATCTGCAATTTTACAGCTGTCTGTAAATCTTATCTTATACATGTTTAAGTTAGATTTTAACTTGTATAAACTCTTAAGTAAAACTGTGAAACCTCTATGAATATTGGAAGAAAATGGTGTGTTTTTAATTTACTTGTTTTGCTGAGTCTAGTTAGACAATGGAGAAAGACACAGCTTCTCTTTCAAAAAGTAAAAAAAAAAAAAAACTAACAGAATCATTTCCTCTTTCATGTCTTTGACTTAAAGAAGAAGAACAACAAAATAATATTTTGAAAAAGTTGACAGTGTCAATTAGGATAAACTGTTTAATGTAATCTGAAATTATTTGAAAAAATAGAGTTATCTCCCATTAACAGATTGTTCATTTTTATTCAGGTGTCTCATCACCAGTTCAAAATCCCTCCACTGTATTTTCCACCATCTTTATACTGTATACAATTTTTAAAGCTATCTTACTGTAACTTTTTATTAACTTGCATGATACTTAAAACCAGTGTGAAACTACTATTTAAGCTCAACATGGTCGTATATATATATTTAAGAAATAATTAATGCAAGCTATAGTTTATTGTAGTTTTAACATGGGAAGGCATTATATTCGTGATTATTTTTGCCCGAGCAACAGTGAGGGCTAAAATAACACGAATATAATGCCTACCCATGTTAAAACTACAATAAACTATAGCTTGCATCAATTATTTTGTTTCTGATTAGGACAATTAAGGTAATTTCTATGTCTGATGTGTATCAGGGTAGAACATTTGTGCAGGCTCTTCCATGAATCTCCCGTTTTTGTTTGTTAAGAAGCAAATGACTGGGACTATATTTATTCAGAGGGAGCAGTTTTGAACAGCCAGCATGAACAGTTGTCATATCTAGGTCAAATATGTCAATTTCGAAATGCAACATATTACAGTCATGATTAACAAACTACCAACATGTGCATCATTCAACAGTTTGGAAGTGTATTTAGTTAATAAAATATATTAAATGTACATGTATGCCAATTTCGTAAAATTTATTATTCTGCAGTTAAGTCAATATACGCATGTGCAAATACATTTTATTGGATTTAGAGCATGGGTTTATTCATAAAGTGAAAGAAGCAGTCATATTAGAATTCTCATTAGATCTGCAAAATGATTGTTTTTAGCTCAACAACATCAAAAGCACAAAGTCTATAAAAAATCAAATTAGGACTATCATTACGTTTTCAAATAGATTGACTTAATTATATAATTATATGTATGACTTCAGTGATTGCTTTTTTTATTTTATCTAATGTTTCTTTTTTATGATTATAAATTTTCATGTCAAAGAACATATTCATTAGCAGTATACAATGTAATAAAAATTCAAAGCAAATTTTATTTTTGTAATTACCTTTAAATCTGAATATGCATCTTCAATCAAGATTATGCTATGTCCTCTATGGCACTCCATACTTTTACACTTAGTACAACACGACTGTGAACAATTCGAGCAATATAAAGTTAATTTCTCTTTATGTAATGAGCACTTTCCTGAATGAGTAAACGTCTGTATAGGTTCTGTCTTTTTAATGAGATCTGTGCTAGGTTCCACTATTTCGTGACATGAATATGGCTCTCTGGACGGATGAGAATGTCTAAAGCACCTGCTGCAGTATGAGGAGCAGCAATCAAGGCAAGATTTTTTGGCAAGTTTTTTCAGTGACGAATCACAATGCTGGCATAAAATAGGACTTTCAGCAGTTTCTTCTATAACTGGTTGAACTATATTTTCCTCGACAGGTGAAGAAGATTTTTGTTTTTCTTTCTCTCCTTTCCGCTGGTCTTCTTTGTATCTACATATTATATTTTCAAGGGCTAGAACTCTTGGTAGACTACTAATTCCTCCACTAACATAACAGTTATCACGACACACAGGACAGCGAATAAAATTAAAATCGAACAGGTGTTCGGCACATGGTTCTCGACATAAAACATGAGAACAAGGAAGGATGATTGGATAAGAATATAGCTCTAAGCAGACTGGACATTGCAGATCATCGTCGACATCCATTTTTATGTTTCTGTTTGAATTGCTAGATTTGCAGGATTTTGACTGATGAGATGTTGCAGGCTGTGCTGGCCAATCTATGCTGGACCACAAAGCAGCATTGTTGTTCTAAAAATATAAATAAATAAAAAAGCATCAGTAATAAAGACATATTGTTTGTTTCCTGCTAATTTGTTGTTTGGTGAAACCTGAAAAATAATTTTGAAAAATAGAGTTATCTCCCATTAACAGTTTGTTCATATGTATTCAAGTGTCACACCACCATTTCAAAGTCTATATATATTCAATCATCTTTAAATAAAAATGTATCTGTATCTTACCTTCAAGTTAGATTTTATATATATAAATTGTGAAACTACTATGAATGTTGGAAGAAATGGTGTGTTTTGAATTTAACTTTTGAAACTAATGGGTAGAGTCAAACTTGTTTAATACCCCCAAATAAAGTATCTATATATACATGATATAGTGAAAAACTGTATTATCATGGATTATGCGATTTCAAGCCCTTCTGCCATTTAGCTGTAATACACTGTTAAAGCTTTTTATACATAAATTTTATGCCACAGCTGAACTTGGTTAGAATTTATATGTATGACTTTTCGAGAAAGTTATACCACTCTGGCCGGGCCAAAATCTGATATTTTACAAATGTTTCTTTATTTGAACCACAGCTTATGTTTTCTACCTCAGACATTATATAAGATTGGGTTGGCCATATTTGGCAAAACTTCTCAGAATTTTAGGTTTTAACTCAACTTCATATATGACTTGAACATCAGACTGTTTTAATCCAAGCCCCACTGAACAGTCGTTAGACGAAACATGTGAATGGCATACTGAATTACATGAGCAAGGTATCTTCTACATGTTTTATACTGATCTTTTGGCAAGGTGCACTTAAAAAGCTTGTTTAAAATTCATAAAATTGTACCTATCACTTTACATGCACAACTTTCATAAAAACTCTCACTATCTTCTATTACACACCCTTTAAATATGCTAAACAGTAAGTTTAGAAGGTGACAAGAGACAATTCATTACATAAAAACCTAGCGCTATCTTCAATTATGCACCCTTTAAACATGTTAAACAGTAAGTTTAGAAGGTGACGAGAGAAAATTCGTTACATTTAATTGACAGGTTACTTTACTTATATCATACAACAAAGGTGTGAAGAGGATTTAATTACGATTACCTACAGATTTATTATTGACAAAATATCTTTGTACCTACGATTCTCTGATATTTTTATCATTAAAAGTTAATATAAACTGTCCATTATAAAGATAGTCTACTGCTATTTTAATAAAACGTAATTCAATACTGTAATATATTTAGTATTTTATACCTGTCTTGAGCAATATAAAATGAGGGAGAAGATACATTTATGATTTCTAAGTATTCTAAAATAAGCCTGAATCCAGATGGAAAATGCATTTCTGCACAATTTGACCTGGGAAGACTTCCCAGGCCCATCTAGATCAGCAGATAAAATCATTCAAATTACAAGAGGCATGCATATATTTTTTTTTTGTTGGTTGCTGGATGTCCATGCAGTGACAAATATTTCATGCATCTTTGAAGAAAACAAATTAACAATAAATGTATTAGGTCAGTCCTGTAATACAAGCAGATTGAAGCTCTGGGTCCAAACTAAAATATATGTTCCTACACTGCTTAAATAACTTAAAATTACATATATTATGCTTTTTATGACTTTAAAGTTTCCTTTTACATAGTAAACTTGAAAGTTCATGCAGAAAATAAGTAAAGTATACATTCACCTACCATATACAATGTTAAATCAACAGAATCATCCATTATCAATGAAAATGTTCCTTAAAAAACACCACACAAAGTAAGAATTGCTTATCAAATCTTTCCATTAACACATATGGCACAGCTAAATTCATTTTGAAAGTCTTCCAATTGATAAACTCTGGCAATACACAGTTTAACTGTAATCCAGTTTAATCAGCTTAAGATTAAAGTTAACACTATTTCACAGTTGAAATTTTGACATAGTCTGCTTGCATATATTATAATCAGTTTACTTTTCTTATAATCAATACATAAAGGAAACTAAAAATTAAATACACAAATAGTCTTTATGTACAGAAACACTTAGTTAATATGAGAATGGAGAAATATCAATTTTTATGTTTCAGAGTTTAATGAAAATCAATAGTTTAAGCAATTTCCTTTACAAAACTAGAATTAAGACTTTATAAAATTAGATGACTTGGCAGAATTCAATATCAATTAATAGAGTTGTGGGGTATTTGTCAATGAGACAGTAACCCAAATATAACACGTGAAATCCAAATATAGTGATATAAGAAGATGTGGTATAAGTGCCAATGATACAACTCTCTATCCAAGTCATAATTAAAAAAAAAATAAACCATTATAGGTCAAAGTTGATTAAGGTCTTCAACATGGAGCCTTGGCAGCTGGCTCACACCCAACGCTGCATGCTATAAAGGGCCCCAAAAAATTACTAGTGTAAAACCATTAAAACGGAAAAACCAACAGTCTAATCTATATAAAAAACGAAAAACGAGCACCACTTAAATGAAGCACATGAACAAACGACAACCATCGAACATCAGATTTTATTTTATTGTAAAATAGGTGTCTTTTTGTGATTCTAAGATCTAACATTTTAATTGGGCTACTAGGTAATGCCGCACTTAAAAAATTAGATAAAAATCAATAAATCTGTTATTTGAAGTTGTTGTAGAAATCTTTCAAATATGCAGAAGAAATCTGCAGTATATATTCCAGAGCATGTTAAGGTAGTGTATAAAAAGAAATTTTGACATACCTCACAATTCTGAGATTTTCCTATTTCTTACTTGAAATAAGTCCAATTAAGCTAACAGACAAATTCTTTATACAGATATAAGAAGATGTGGTATGAATACAATATGAGACGACTCTCCATCTAAGTCACAATTTATAAAAGTAAACCATACTAGGTCAAAGTAGGAACACAGAGCCTTGTTGACCCTTTTTCATTTAAGAAAACTGCAACCAAATCTTAATTCAACTTTTAACTGTTAAAATCTGGCCAGTTTGCATGCTGCTAACATCGAGGTGCGTTTATAATAGAATTAAAAGGCAGTATTATCATACATGAAATTTATTATTCAATTTCATTCTATGGAGGTAAATTTCATTAAAATACCCATTCAGAAAGTAAAAAGAAATCATAAGATAAAAAATTTATATCATATTTTAAATTAAATAAATATACATTCAAAATTCAATTAATTTTGCACCTATAGGAAATAAACAAACCATTTAAAATTGTATAGAAATTCATAACAAAACCTCAAATCAAAGTTATACCTTTAGTGAAATTTAAAAGCAATAAAAATCTTTTTTGAACTGGTACCAAATTTAATCTAATAAACATGTTTTAACAGTTATCAAAAAGTCCGACTTTCATTTTCAAACAAACTTTCTTAATGATTCGAAACAGATGTAAAGGAAAACTTTTAAATAATATGATTTAAAATCTTATTTTGTGATCTTAAAATTGAACATTTCATTTTTGCACTTTTTTTAAATGTCAAGTATTTATATAATACCTGTTACCAGCCTCCAGAAAGAAAAGTTGGGTAAAATTAGTTTATTTTCTTTACGTTTTACATATTCTTTTCACTAATAAAAGGAAATAATCTGGACTTCAATGACACTACATATAATGCTTACTACACATTTCAGGACATTGATGCTGCTTAACCAAAATGTCCATCAGATGTAACAAATTAGAAAAGGGAGGGAAGCAGGGGACACGACTTCTTTTTTTTTTTGTCTAAGGGAAATAACTTAACACTCACTGCCCGCCGCTGCATTTTAGATCTGATTCACAATTTAAAAAGAAAATAGTTAACTTATATATTAGCAAATTACATGCATGTTTTGATTTGCAAAGCAGTCATAATATTCAGATATAGTTTTGTGAAAAACAAAATCCCAAAATAAAGATAACCTCAGAAATTATTACATTTCCAAGTAGTCTTATTATAAATGCTTAATTTTTCTTGTCCTGAACAATGCATGAAATATCCGCCACTGTACTTAAAACAAAAAATAATCATTTTAAATTAGTATTTATTTCTTGAAGGTTGCATGATACCTTTCAAATCCACTGCATTTGTTTGCACAGGTCCTAAGTCAAAAACATGATGTTCAGAGGTTGTTGTTTGTTGATGTGGTTCATAGATGTTTCTAGTTTCTTTATATGGAGAATTAGCTACTTGGTTTTCCCGTTTAAATAGTTTTACACTTGTCATATTTTGAGCCCTAAATTAAAGCTTGCTTTTTCAATCTACACCTCCATGTTGAAGACTGTGAGTGAGTGTACTTTGACGTAGTATGGTTAAATTACTTTTACAAATTGTGACTTGGATAGAGAGTTGTCTCATTGGCACTCATACCACATCTTCTTATATCTATTTAAAATACAAAGCTATCAATTGATATCCAAGATGTACCTTGTGGCAATCAAAAGCACTGGATGTATTTAAAATACAAAGCTATCAATTGATATCCAAGATGTACCTTGTGACAATCAAAAGCACTGGATGTTGAAAGCCCATATTTCCAATTATAGTCTTATTATTATTCTGTTTATTAGAGAGTATACAGTATATCTACCAATTTCACCTGATCAGGCTATATTTTAATTTTCAATGCAAGTGACTTTAATCATAGAATATGATGTTTATATTGATTATTTAAATAATGATGCTACCAGCCTATTCTATGTTTGAACATCACAAATCAATAAATCTGAATTGACTTCAATAACATGAGTGTGCAAACTTAGTAGTTCAATACAAAAATCTGCATCTGAGACTACTATAACACTGGCCAGTACAGAGAGTGACCAATCTCTGTGTTATAGTAGTCTCAGTCTGCATGTATTACATTAAAAAGAATAGAATATTCCATTAGATGCTCCCTCACCTTAGTTCTTATAAAAATAACTTATGCTCCCTCACCTTAGTTCTTATAAAATTAACTTATGCTCCCTCACCTTAGTTCTTATAAAATTAACTTATGCTCCCTCACCTTAGTTCTTATAAAATTAACTTATGCTCCCTCACCTTAGTACTTATAAAAATAACTTATGCTCCCTCACCTTAGTACTTATAAAAATAACTTATGCTCCCTCACCTTAGTACTTATAAAATTAACTTATGCTCCCTCACCTTAGTTCTTATAAAATTAACTTATGCTAGCTCCATCATCCTTAGTTCTTATAAAATTAACTTATGCTCCCTCACCTTAGTTCTTATAAAATTAACTTAACTAATAAATTCTGTGAGAAAGATAATAGCTAGGTCAATACAAACCAGAAAAAAAATAATCAAAAACTAAAATGATTTTTTATAAGTGCAGTGGCAAATATTTCATGCATGGTTCAGGACAAGAAAAAATTAAGCAACACTTCAAATACATTGGTGCTGTAAATTTTGGTTGTTGTAAATTGAGGGTGAGACATGAATACTACCACTGGAGAAAGAGATGATTTTTTCAGAATAAAATGTTACTAAAAAATCACAGTACTAAACGAGTTAAAATACTGATTCTGGGAATATTTTTTTTAAACTAAAATTTTAACATCTTCAAGTCCTCAGTCATATTTTGTACGTTTCTAAAAATTTAAAAACCAAAAGAAGATGCACATTTGACTTTTTTCATTACTCATCCATAACACACGTACATCAAAGAATTTACACACACACAAATTCAAATTTTAATTTGAAAAGTCATCCCGTCCTAAGTCACATATTGTAAAATATATCCAAAACTTAAAATTTATTTCACTGTTGTCATAAAACTAAGTACCATTATAATTGTTTCTTTTAAAGTTTAACAAGTAAAAGTCCCAAGAGATGATCACAAACACTTAAAGGATTAGATATATTGTATACAAATAAAGGTATTCTATCGGTAAGAGGTTTCGTCAACATTTTACAGCTATTATAGCTATAAAGATCATACTGTGTCTATATGAAAAGAAAACTTCATAGGATATAAAAATATTATCGTTACCAAGTCACTAAATTTAAAGTCAACAATTTGAGATGATGTAAAGGAGAAGAGGGCAGACTTTTAAAGCTTTAACAATATGTTAACGGAGATTAAGAGCCCTATACCTAAATCTGCGTTTGGGCTTGCTTCAGGACTATTTTTAGGTTTGTGTGGACTTCGGGGTCAAAGGATAAATTGAATGTCACTTATGCTTCCATTTATCATCACAAAAATTATGTTTGTTTGAATTTACTGTACCATCCATGTTTTAAGTTACATTTTTCCCATGTTTTAAGTTAAATTTTTTCCATGTTTTAAGTTACATTTTTCCAATGTTTTAAGTTACACTGTTTCCATGTTTTAAGCTACATTTTTTCCATGTTTTAAGTTACATTTTTTCTTGAAGATTGAATCGATAATTCAATGTCTTGAGAAAATAAAGTCGGTCAATGTCTTTGGGACAAGAACTAATTTAGCCATTGACCACCATACAATGTGTTTTAGTGCTGTATTCAGTGACAATGCATCCAGAATGATGCCAAAACAGTTGCACTGTTTAAGGTGGTACCTAACACTACAGGGAGACAACTCTGTAAAATCAGCAGAACGTTTTAATGACGTTGTGTTGTAAAAGGAATATTAAGCGTCTCAATGATCAAAATTGATGTTTGTCAAACTGCTATATAACCAGTGTAATTTTTCTGACAAAACGGTTGGTTCAAAAAAAATTAATTTCTATATTTTTGTAAAAGGGTCAAAGTAAATAGTTTGACAACATTTTATGAAAATTAAACAAGCCAAATTAATTTTAGTGAAAGTGTTGGGTACCACCTTAAAACTACAGATAAATCAAGAGGTGATTCAGTTACTGGGAGCATAAAAAAGATTTCAGGTGTATTTTTACAGAGACAGCAACCCACCAACACATATAACCAAAGATATCTGGAGGCCTATGTCAACATACTGTCAGTCTTTAACAAAAGACATGTGTCTGAATTAACAATTTCAAAGTTTTGTTATCAAGACCAAATTCTCTAGGAATTGAGAAACATTAAAATAATACAAAACATAGAACCTCATGGGCTCCTGAGAGGCTCCTGATCTGGGACTTTAGGAATAAACTGAAACACAACACTAAAAGACTGTTTGGTGAACACAGACCTATTAATAACACTATGTGTACTAAAGTGTACTGAAGCATCACTTTAACCATGCTAAGTGTTTAAACACAACACTAAATGATGATAAATTTGGTAAAGGCAACATTTATAATTCATCAGTTTAAGCATAAAAGATGTCATATGCCACTGGTATACATAAAACTGAGCATGAACAATGAATCTAACAATGATCCCTTCTTATAAGCACCATTCGGGACATACTAAGTGTTTAAACATCTTATGATATTTCAATATTTACAAAAGATATTACATGGATTCTTCAAAATATACAATGTTTATGTCCTTAAGCCTATAATGGGTTGACATAAGGACTTATCATTTTTGAAAGAATAAAAAGTGTATGCATACAATTTTTCTATACCAATGTGATATTTACCAAACGTATATACTTTAAAGAAAATTTGTGAACTTTTCATAGCACAGAAATTTTGCATGAACCTTAAAGATACAATTGTGAACGCCGGTATTTCTTTTTTTCTAAACTAGAAGTTTTGTTTTTATTGATTCAAGATTAATTTGACCATGTTCTGCATTATGTAAATTAAAATAATATTTAAGCCTATGAATCTATTAATTAAGGTAACGTCAGGGTACCCAAATTGCACCTATTTGGACAGTTTTTTAACCTACGTTTATTTATACTTCAGACAAAAGTTTTCATTATATGTTTATTTTGTAGATGTATCATTATTTACTATATGGTTTCACCAATTTAATTTTAAATCCATATGGAATCATAGAAAAATTGGTCTAAACTGACCTCAAAACCATCAATGATTCTGAAATGAGGAGTACCCAAATTGCATCCATGCTTAAATTTGCATCGTCAAAAGTATAATAACAGAGCTTTTGTTTAATTTTTTCAAATATTTTAAACAATTGGATATTAGTCCATGCTTACTCTTCGTTTTTTAAGAAAAGGATACTTGTAACATATTGTATTTGCTCATTTCAAAAAGATGACGTTTTGATGACGTCGCATGGTGACGTTTCAGTAGATTTTGCTTTTTCAGTAAACACTTCATCTGTTGATAAATACTATGAACAATTTGTGCTTATCTAAATATTTTTACCTATGTTGAAAGAAGTGCATAGTATCAAACTATAAAACTACAAATTGTTTCGTCTCTAGGAAGATTCCGCTGCTATTTTCGCTTAAAAGGTGCAATTTGGGTACTCGTTGCAATTTGGGTACCGTTACGTTATATGTATATATTATATGAAAAGTTTCTGATCTTTAACAAATTTCAGGGAAAAAGACATAGTTAGACTTTTTCACAAAGTGTCCATTAGAAATTCCATAGGGTCAGCATGACCTTTATAATTGCCAAGAGTTGTCAGATCTTAAGCCGCTTTTGATCAATAAAAAAAACTCCAATGTATTTTATAAATTATCATTTTCATAAATTTGAATAAAAGTAATTTCATAGAAAACAAAGTACAATTGATATGATTTACACTTTTAAGGTACATTTTTCTAAAGAGACAATTTGACAAATCAAAAAGATCTTAACCTTATATAATTGCTCAGCATTGTCAGATCTTGTTTTACATCAATATAAAAAACTGTAAAGTATATATATATATATCATAAATTTTCATTTTTATAAATTTTCAAAATTTCATTTTATAGAATGAATTACATCTGTAAGATTATTGTTTTTGAATTTCAAATAGTTTTTCTAACAGTAGATAAAATGTAAGTAAATTTTAACCTACCTTACCTTTCAGTCAAATGTCATGAATGTATACTAAAGAATCATAGTCCTAATCAGTATCTATAGTAAAACTGTAAAACTTAGATTGTACACATATCAGTTTTGTTTGTTTCTCCATTCAATGAGAAATCCCATATCTTATACTGTAAATTTTAAATTAAACTTTTCAAATCTGTATGTATTATAATAGATCTGAAGTGGTTTATTACGGGGGTCGAAATCTCTCTCGGTATGATGTTATAGTTTGATAAGGCAGTATGTTGAACAATACTTTTACGAATCTGATGTGGGTAATATTACAGGTGCTTTAATCTCTCTCGGTATGATGTACCTTGATAAGGCAATAAGTTGAACAATACTTTCTCGAATCAGATGTGGGTAATATTACAGGTGCTTTAATCTCTCATCATAAGATGTAGCCAGATAATCCAATATATCGAACAAATTACTTTCTCAAACAGAGCTAGCTAGGGGAAGTTCAGTTGGCGGAATAATAACGGTTTATCTTACGATTATTAGTCACAATGTTTGTTCAATAAAAAGTGAAAAAGTAAATTGTTTGACTTGGTAAAATTAAAATAAAATGGAAATGTGACTGCATTTAACTGATCTTTTGATAAATTACAATTGGTGCATGATTCAACATGTGATAAAAGTTTAATGAATTTGTTATAACTGGGAAATTATTCTAACTGATGATTTTCAAGATATAACATACAAGGAGGGCATGTCAAGTTTTCTACTTTGAATAATGTAAATCTAAAATTAAAGGTATTTGATGTGTTTAGGGGGAGGGGGGTCTGAATATTAAGATTCATAATAGTAAATTAGCTGAATAAACACCTAATTTGCCTGAAAGCTTAGTGTCTTATATAATGAACTGAAATTTTTAACTACATTACTTAAAGAAACAACATATAACAATTTACATGATTTTTTTCATATGTTACGTTTAAAAACATTTTTTTTATGTTTACATATTCTTGCATTGAACATTGAAAATAGTAGATCTGTTTAAGCCAACATCCATATAAAAGTGCCTGTGGCGGATCCAGAACTTTGTAACAGGGGGAGGGGCACCCACTGCCATAACAAAGAGGGGGCCTGCTACAGTCAACCAATTTTAATCCAAGAAAGGTGGATCCGCCTATGAGAACATTCTTATTATAGCGAAAGTAAAGTTGATTCCAAACCTTTCCTATGAAATGCAAAAAAGAAAAATTCTTCTTAATTTTATTAGTATTTTGTACATTCATTGCTTATCTCCCCTGATTTGTTCAGATTTGTGCATTTTGTTGCATAATGTAGCTGTAAACTAACTTAATTTTGTGTTTTAAGACTTTTCTATCCAATATCAGACTAAATTGACTCTGAAATAGTGTTGTAATTTTTTAAGGCTGTTGTTATATTCAAAATACCGGTATGCAAGATATTAGATTCAAAATTTTACATATTTGCAACGATTTATATTCACATTTTTTTCAACTCTAAAATAAATAGCTCACAAAAAGTAGTTTAAAATTATAAAATTTAAAAATCTATTTACGATTAATATCCATTTTATCAAGTCAAACTCATTTCAAATCACAATTTTTTTCACAACAATACATCGTGCATGCACCCCAATTTTTAAACTCAAAATAGACAGAAGTGAAACAAATAATTACCTGGTATTCAAACAGCATCCTTGTGTTAAAACTTTCACCCTAGGAACCATTTAACTTAAGTCCCATAAAGACTCCCAGATGAGTGTGAATAAACTTAGAAATTCACATGACTTATAGAAGCCAAGTCTTGTTCACAGAAAATGTTTTAAATTCACTTTCTATTATAGAATTGTATTAAAAGTAATTTGTATATTTAATGAGTTTAAATATATTCAATAAGTGTTTAATGTGCAGAACGTCAATCAATACATATCTCTTGTTCATACAATACGGGGCTCCATCTAGGTGAAATATTTGTATTCTGACATGAAGTTCATAAAAATAACATGTAGTACAGTATATTACATGTATTAAATGCTCAATTTTTTTAAGATAACACACCTTGATATTCAATGATATTTAGAAGGTGCAGGGGTGGATCCAGCCATTTAAAAAAAAGGGGGGATCCAACCATATGTCCCCATTCAAATGCATTGATCGTAAAAAAAAAAGGGGGAGTTTCAAACCTCAGAATCCCCTCCTCTTGATTGGCCAATAGGGTGCTCTAGATGATATTCCGTTTCAGTTAAATTCAAAATTGAATACTTTATCAGTGACAAATCTAGCTTTGACAAAATGTTGTAATAAGCATGTAGAAGTAAAGAAAATATGAAATAAATAGATATCTGTTGAGGGGCCTTAGTGGCTGTGCGATCTGAGAAGTTCATCTATTGTATCACTTAAAGCCGCTCACGCAAGGTTTTAAGTTTGAACCCTGCACTTAAGCTTCCACAATGTTTCCTATAAAAATTGATTCCACAATATTATTCAATAGTGCTTAAACAGTGGCTTTTAAGTTCCCACAAATCCATGACTTAGAGACCTCATAAGGTGAATGTACATGACTATAGGTCACAATACTGCCTTCAACAATAAGCAAAACCCAAACCATTAAACCATTAAATAAGCTATAAAAGGTTCATTTAGACATGTTGGTAGTGTTACAGACCATTTGAATTTCAATTAGAAACTTCTAACAGATGTTTTATAAATCTTATCATTTACTAAAAACAAGACTTTTATAAAACTAACCATTAAATAATTAGGTATAAAATGTTGATTTAGACATGCAGTATGTATGTAGTGTTACAGTTACAGACCATTTGAATTTCAATTAGAAACTTCTAACAGATATTTTATAAATCTTATCATTTACTAAAAACATGACTATTATAAAACTGTGCTAGCTAGCTTAGTTTAATCATTTCTTCAGCTACAAAATATTTAGTAATATATGCACCCTTTAAATACCCCCTTGTCATTCATAATGAAAACAAAGACATTTTAAATGTAAGCAAAGCTTTTCTTGTGAGCTATTGTAATCTTGAACAATTAAACTACCAGGTTCTTTTGTTACTTAGAGTTAACGGTTCTTTTTTTATCAATAACTTTAAAATTTGAATTCCATTCAAGTTTTCATTTCATCCTGTTAACAATGCATATCGAAATATTAAATTCTCTTCAACGAAATCCAATACACATCTAATTAATTCAGCTATTTACTGTGTTCCCTTTTAACATCTTTCGTACAATCTATACATAATTAAAAATATATGAAGTGAAGTCTTCTTTTTAAAAATATAGTTTGATATTAATCAAACTGCTATAGATCTGGGTTTTCTTAGGTTACTATGAACCCAATACAATGCAACCTTTATTTATATGTATAATAAACAAATATATATACTCAAAACTTTCTCTAAAACAGTTTGAATTTCTTTAAAACAATATTAAAATCTTTTGATTTTAAACAAATATATATACTCAAAACTTTCTCTAAAACGGTTTGAATTTCTTTAAAACAATATTACAATCTTTTGATTTTAAACAAATATTCAAGTACTATTTAAATATTTGCTTTTATCAATCAAATCCTAAAATATTATAAAATACACTTACAGAGCTAGAATTGTGTAATTAAACCACTCAATATTGTAAAACAATATGTACAGATCGTGTCAAGTTGACAACTTAAAAACTTGGCAATATAATAATGTCTTATTATATGCAATGTTATGATATGATTTGTTTAATATGCTTGGTTGAATTTAAACATATTTTTTCTTGTAGTAACTAAGTCTTGTAATCATGGTTTTATAGAAGATCTTTTCATTTATTTTAATAAGGAAGGCATTGAAAATGGTGAAAAAAATCAGAAATTGTGACTTGGATGGAGAGTAACTGTCTCATTGGCATTTATACCACATCTTCTTATATCTACGAAATCTATTCTAAAGATAAAACTGTATGGAAACCAATGTCTTAAATATATGAATGTTTACAGTGTATAACAATATTCTCAAAATGAATCCCCCCTCCCTGTATTCCTATATCTTCCTTTGGCAGAAACCCAGTTGGCCCTTGGATTTGTTCAAAAATATTAAAAAAAAAACATGTTAAATAAGAAAGTTTAAAGCATATACATAACCATGTCTAATTATAAGGGAATCCTGGTGTCCGACCCCCCTTTTTTAAAGACGATCAATGCATTTGAATAGGGACATATGGTTGGAATGCCCCCCCCCTTACCCCCTTATCCTGGTTTGAGAACCCCCTTTAGAAAAAGGCTTGATCCACCGTGAATACACTGGAGAGAGGGGCATCTGATAAGCAGTTAAATTTCAAAAATGAAATTACACTCTTATTCAGGATGAAACTGTGCTACATTGCTGGGAGTTTTAAAATCAAATTAGTTCTACCTATAATTCAGAAGCATCATATTTTTAAATCAAAAGTAAAAAAAAAATATAACAAATATAAGGTAATTTCCTTACCTTAGAAATTTATCTTTTTACTATTATAATAACACGTACTATTACCTCAAAGTAAGTAACAATCTCAAGTTAATCCAAGATTATCCAATAAAACAGTTTCTTATAATAATCCATATCATATATACTAAAATTATAATCCAAAAACTACCCAGCTATTTAAACATGAGTATTATATATAAGGCCAATACACAAACGACCCCTACCTGTTTAAGTTGACACAAAGACAATTTTATCATATAATCTTAGTTGTAATCTAAATGTTTTGGCATAGTTTATTAATCCTATCACATCAAAAATTAAACTATCAATTAAAACATCAATAAGAAGTTATTGAAGCATACAACTGAGTTTGTTAAGTTATTTGTATATAATAGTTTAAAGTTGTTATATTGCACCAGGAAATCATTTGATCAACAAGGGGGTTCATATTGTTTAAATGCATATAATGCAACTTAGTGAGTTTTGGCTGGGAACAGTATATCTATGGTCAATATATATATGTTCCTAGTTTTGGCAAATCTGAAATTTAATATATTTATCTTTATGCAGATCCATTGAAATGCAGGCTCCTAATTTGAGACATACACATTGAGAACTTTGCTAAAAGTCAGAAGATATGCTAATTTTGTTATAAAAATTGAAAATGTACAAAAATGAAATTTGGGGCAATTAACACAAGATCCAGTCTCCCAGCTAGCTCCATCTTTATTTTAATGTTGGGTTCCAGGCTCCTCTTATCCATAGTCTGAAGTTTGAGACTTTGTTAGGCACAGAGCTCCAGGGCTCAATGATTCTGCTATGAGGTGCATCACTAGGGTCCAGTCTCAAGATTCAAGGGCTTGAGGGTCCTATTGTGAAGCCTGTATTATAATCCCATTCAATATACAAGCCTATTCATGATTACATCAAAAACTTAAAATAGCTCATACCTTGTTCTTTCTTGATCTTAGGTTAGACTTGTCTTTGTGCCTTTCTGTACTCCAAAAACTACACTGGGCCATTACCGTTTCTTGTCTCTAGCAGCACCACCTACAATTAAAAAGAAACAAAATTTGTCAAGGCCTACAACTCTGGAACAACACACAAACTCCATAAATATAAAAGAGGGGCAAAAATATCAGGGGGACATTCAAATTCATAGATTGAAAAACAAACTGTCAACGCTGTGGCTAAAACAGAAAAACTTTTAAAAAAGTAACAGACAATCAATAGTACACACTTAGACCACAGGGGCTTGTTTAGTGGGTCAGACGAGGTTTTACTGTCAATGGCGATCGCTATCCTATATAAACTTGGTATTTTATATAGGATAGCGATCGCCATTGACAGTAAAACCTTGTCTGACCCACTAAACAAGCCCCTGTGCTTAGACACATTATAGAAAACTAAAGACTAATTTAGCAACACTAAATCCATCAAAAACTTGGGGTGAGTCATCAGGTGCTATGGAAGGGTATAAACAGATTTTGCTCCACATGATGCACCCGTTGTGTTTGTCTTCACAAGACTGCATCAAATTTAGAAAATGTAATTTTATGTTGACACAAAATTCAACAATGTTGTAAACATCACACAAATTTTAAGGAGATATACAGCAACCATGATAGCAACAATGCATTTACATGGATACTTAAAAATCTAAAGAAAAGTACCCCACCTGTAATGCACCCATAATACTATAAGTTAGGAATAGTAGAAAAATAAATCCAAATAAAGGCTTGGTCTTTCTATCTTTGACATGTTTGATATACAAGTATAAGACCAAGTATTTAATTTGTATCAACTGAAAAGGATTTACTTTTTGCAAGTTAACAACCCTAATGCTAAAGCAAAGAACCAAATTAAATATATGCAATAACTTTTAAATTAAATTAAACTTGCTCAAAGAAAAACTATAAAACTACAAAAGATTTGAAAACTGAACAGATTAAATACCTTACAATATTGTTGAAATAAATCTCTCATTTTTTTCCCACTTTTCCATAAATATGTAAATGGATCAGGCTCAGTTATGTCATCCCGGTAAAATATCTACCGTTAATTAAAGACGTTTCAATGCATTCAATTTGTCAAGTAATAAATTGTGCTTTTATCACGTATAATCTTTTGACAAAGTTAAAAATAAAATCATGCTTTAGTACTCGAATGGAAACCTTACGTTTCTACAGATAACATATATATGTATACCCATTTGTCATGGGAATTAATTATTCGTTTAACTTTGAAAGTGTACATGGAACTGCCGTATGTGTTAAAACTTAAACAAGTAATAAATCGTGGTCGATTATTCTAACTATTGTTATCGTTACCTGAACAGGATAAAAACTTCAGAAGCCCGCGATTTAAAAATCAATGTATATGTTTTCTTTCCAGATAGATAAATCCATTCCACTTAAATGCATTTTAAACCTGAAATGAAATTTTCGTTCTTTTATTATTGTAAACCCATTCAACCAGATCATAGCATCCCTTTCAAACAAATTATTAATCCTAATGTATATTGAAACTTTCCCTCTAAAGTCTGGACAGGTAAAAACCTATATAGAAAAGTCATCCCATCAAGGATTTTGATCTGATTTTCAATTCATAAACTACTTAATATTCAATTTTGGCTTAGGACATTGGCTTACAGTTGTATTATCCATCGTGAAGTGCATTACCGTATTATTTCTTATAAATATTACAACTACAACATCATAAGTGACTACCCTTGCAGAAATAAATCCTGACAATTTTTTTAACCAGGATATCTCAAGATTATCCTGGGAAATCCTGAAAATATCCTGTAAAACATTTACCCCTTTTTTTAGGGAAAAAGTTGATGGGAGAATTTCAGGAAATGTCAGGACTTTCAAATCAAGCAGCTGTAAACTAGGGGAATTCTCAGTTCATGATGAATGTGAATAAGGTTTCATGATTTTAGATTTGAAAAAAATATGACTTTTTAAGAAAGGCATTCAAACTGAATTTTCAAATTTTTAAAAAGGAATATCATTTTGCTTTATTCATTATTCAAGCTATCTGCATCTTTGATTAATACCCAATAAATTTTCAAATGGTACCATTTTCTTCAATTATTTCAAAAACAGGTATGAATTAAAAAAAAAACAGTTTGCTAAAAGTAATAATTATTGATATAAATAAAAGAACAAATCAGGGAAAAATAACTTATTATTTTATGTATTTTCTTGTTCCATTAAATCAATAAGGAGTTTCAAAATTTCTTATTATTTGTTAGCACACAGCTTTGCAGTAATTTTTGGAGTAATGTTGGTAAATTTTACATGTCTGCTGACACAAGCATTAATATTAATCCCATTTTAATTAAAACTAACTAAATATGCTTATTTGACATCATAATCCAAATGTATAGGATTAACCATAGAATTAAATTAGTGCATATAATTTATAGATTAACATCTGTCTGATGCTACTTATAACAGTCAGGCATTACTTAAAGTTAAAACCATAAGTGAAAACTTTATATTTTCCCCTTAAAGCAATTGGCATTAGACTATATTTTAAATGGAATAAGTTGAACAGCTATCAAAGACTGACTAACTTAATATTCCATACTAAAGAGAGCAGAGATTTGATTAGTTTAATGAATTAAGTAGGTAGGCCAATAGCGGTGGATCTAGAATCTTTCATAAGTGACGGGCCACTGACTGCTTAAGAGGGGACCCTGACTTTGGTCATGCTAACTCAGTGATTCCCTATATAATCAACTAAAATTTCTCTCAGTAAAGGGGGTGGGGAGGCTCCCTGGGCCCCATCTTAATCTGCCTCTGGCCAACACTGTTCAACATCACAATCAATTTACCTTTCCACAGGTTAATGAGAATGGACAAACAGATCTAATGTATGATTTCAGTGGCGTAGCTTGCCTTCTGTTTATACAGAGGCAGTGGGTTGCGCTCCCCTGAAGCTATAGAGGTTTTTACAATTTGAACAAAAAAAAATCGTTAAAAATAGTTGCTGTTCAATGTTTTTTCATCATAATAATGTTAATTATATGCCTTACTATCTATACTCCAAGCTATATAAAAAAAAATATGTGAAGGTATCACATTAGACAACCAATGAAAAGTCAGTTTCCTGACTTGCTAGCAGTTACAGAAAGCAGGAACATATATATATTGACATACTGTTCCCAGCAGAAAGATAGCTCAAATGACTAATGGCTCCCAATATATGTCCAAGCACACTCTAATATAGTTGACTGTACCTCACACATCATATCACAAGAAATCATGACCTTGCTCGAATTGGATAGAAGAAACCTGTACAAAATGTTCAATACAGAAAAAAACAAATGCAAATATTAAGGTTTATTTGTAATAAGTTTTGTGTTGATCATTTATTTGGTCGTAGGTCACGAATCAACGAATTATAGATAATCACCACAAAATGACAGCTGGATTGAACAAACGAATTTCAGGATAAACTAGGAGAAAAACATAAGCTACATGTGAAAGTGTAGCACGGCACTTGTTTTAGTGGTGTATTCCTTCGAAGGTCTTGAAATTACATATTGAATGATTTTTAACTCTTTTTTTTTCATTCACGATGAACATGACAACCGGCGAATAACTAACATTTAGTTTATTCTGAAGTCTTCATTATAAATGAACAGTATTTGGTTGAATTTTTTATATATATTAACTGACATTATGTATTAACTAACAGACATATTTCTCTGGAATTAGTGATTCCTTTAAATACTTTAAATTCCCTGCTTGTGAAAACGTACTATGAATTTAAAATAGCGAGAATAAAACTTGAGAACCACAACAAATAAATTATTTTCTGTGCACTATAATATATAAATGCATATTTTGTTTTGTTTAGTACCAAAGTCAATGAAAATAGTCTTAGAGGAACATATGTCAACGGTTATAAATGAGGGTTTTAATGCTTAGAATGGGATTATCAAATATTTATTTTTTAATCATTGTCGCCCATAATTTGATTTTCCTTTATTTTATAATTTAGCACCATTTTAAATCCATATTCTTTTAAATTTAAATTAATTTCAGGGCCGATTTTTCTATTTTCTTAAAACCTCATCCAGGCCCTCATAATATACTAGAAATTATTCTGACACAAAATCAACTAATTGACCTAATTCAAAGGTAAAGTGATTTGATCGGGTGACTCGTGAGTTGCATCCTCATCTATTCTACTCATTGTTTTCGCTTGCAATAAGGTAGGACAAAATAAATTTGTTGTCGATTTCCTTTTACTCTGACAAACTTGCATTACAGAAAACTACCGCAAAGGGTATTTCCAAGTAGAGGAGGGGAAATTAATTCAAATGTTCCCATAAGTCTTGAATAATTCGTAAAGGGTATGAATCAATAACCGCACCAACAAGACATAACAAGTTGCTGAACATTATTGTTTAGTAGCCAGTTTGCTGCAATAATCATTTAAAAGAAAATACAGTGAAGGAAAATATATATTTATTTTTTTTACCGAGGCAGTTTACCGAGGCAACGGCAACTCAGTTGCCTTAACGTAAGCTACGCCCCTGGATTTACTTTTCAAATTGTGACTTGGATGGAGATCTCGAGTTGTCTCATTGGCACTCATACCACATCTTTCTAATATATATATCTAATGAATGTTATTTAAGAGGGGGGATAGGAGGGGTCTTGATCCCGAAATCCTGGACTTGAAAAAACAAAATCCCGAGGTCCCGAATTTAAATAAAGCAAATCCCGACATCCCGAAATCCAAAAAAAAAAGGATTCCCGGATCCCGAAAGGGTCAATCCCGAAATCCCGAGCTTAAAAACACCCGATCCCGGAGTCCCGATAAAGGTCCTATCCCCCCTCATTTAATGAACGAAAAAATGTATAATTTTTTGGTAAATTATTCTGGAAAGCATTCTCCAAAGAGATATAACAAAATGCCTATTTATTGATATTTTAAGTCGAAAATTTTGAAATTATCCATGTTATCAATTTAAAAAAAAATAAAATAAAAAAGGAGCTGAAATATTTTTTTCATTTGTGACTTTGTTTATATATAAACCCTACTTTTAACATTGTGTAAATATTTCATTATAGGATATATATATATATGAAATAGTATAAAGGTTTTGATGATTAAATATGTTTAAGTCCTATAACTCTGGAACAACAAATCCAGACCTGCCAACTATCCCGATTTTCGTGGTATCATCCCAATTTTTATCCCTCAACCCGAATCCCGCTAGCGGGATCGTAAAACTAGTCAAAATCCTGATTTTCACCAAATATGCCCGATTTTTTTTTTTACCTGGGGACATATTATGACAAGTTAACGACCCTACGCTAATCAACAGTCACAACAGGTGTCATAATTAGTGGTTGTATGTAACCTTAAAATCATCCATACCTATAGGTATACATAAGTGTAGAAGAAGAATCTTTTATGGTACCCTTTGTCCACTAATTCATCCATCCACGACATTCCTGGAAAGGATCTCTGAAAAAGGCATATGCATAAATAAATTATCACCAATTTTTTACACAATTATTATAAAGCTTAAATACATAAAAAAACAGCAGATATTAATTTCAATATATATGTAAAGATGCACCTCCCTCCCTTCGGTTGGAAATAAGATAATTTTTGCTTAGATTGTAAAAAAAATCACCTTGCTTTGCTTGCCCTTGAAAATCTCTCATTTGGGCATAAAGAGAATAGACCACTTTTGAGTTTGTCCATCACCGGAAAAAACTTGTCAATTATGCATGCCTTTATGAAGTCTTTTACCAGATAAAGGGAATCGCCTGTATCCCTGCACTCTAAACATTCATCAAGCGTCTTAGTGATCGTCATTGTGTGCAGGATTAACTAGAAATAATATTTGTTCTGTATGTACTTTTAATCACAATTCCCTATAATGACAGCAGTGCTGAAAGACAATTATGAGAATTCAATTTGCCGAATAATTGGTGCAATATAGCTTTATAGTTTTCCAACCACTCGTTCAACATTGGAACTGAAATGACTACGCCCCTAATTGCACGAATGATGTTCACTAAAACCAATGATTTTGTCGGAAATGCGTTGAACCCAAAAGTTATCTATTGACCTACTCCAACAAATTATTAGTTGATATCTTGAGTTATCTCTCCTGGTCTTGATAGTATAAATTGTTTTGGTTACTCACTGAAATGTTTAAAACTATTTTGTGTTTGTAACTTGAGATACCATATGTATAAATTTACATGTTAATATATAGGCCCTCCCACATTCTATACATTTGCCTGTTCAGGAGCCTGTGGTTCAGGTGTTGTATATGGTTTATGTCTGTCTTATTGTTTTTTGAAAAATGTTTTGTTATAAATTAGGCCTTTAGTTTTGTCATTTGAATTGTTTCATACTTTTCATGTAGGTGCCTTTTTAAGCTGACTATATGGCATGGGTTCTCCTCATTAATGAAGATAGTATGATAGCCTATAATGCTTACATTAATTTACGTCATTTAAACCCTGGTTGATAATAAGTTTTCTCTAATTTTTGTGCTATTTTCACATTTCTTGATCTGTGTGAGAATATTTCTCCTCACTATTGAAAGAGGGCGATATCTAAAAATAGCAAAGCAGAGTAGGGTATGTCTTTGCTGCAACAATGGAGACATTGAAGATGAACTACATTTTCTTTTAAAATGTTCCTCTTATAACTATGTGAGAGATAACCTCATTAAAAAATTAAATAATGTCCTATTGAACAACAAATTACCTTCCTTATCACATAACTTGCTTAGGCAGCAACCATTTGATTTTCTGGGGGGGGGGGGGGGGGGGGGGGCTATGGGGTTTTTTTCTGTACAAACTTTTTTTTTCGCCTGCGGCGAAAAACAATCTATTTTTTTCGCGACAAGTCGAAAACAATTTTTTTCTTTCAATTTTAGCATTACATATAGTGGCAGCTGAGGGTGAAACAAACAATTTTTTTTTCTCAGAATCATAAACAAATTATTTTTTTCTCCAAAAACTGGAAACAAACTTTTTTTTCCAAAAAAAACCATAGCCCCCCCCCCCCCCCCCCCCCCAGAAAATCAAATGGTTGCTGCCTTATATCAATTCTAAATAGTAATTCCCAAACAATATTAAAAATTGTTGTCAACTATTTGAATGAATGCTTGTTGGTGAGAAACTCATTATTAAAAGGTACTTGATTTCTGTAATAATGTATATGCTTCTCTTTTATTTTTATATATTTCTGTCATAATTATCCACTGTCACTCCTTCATTGTAAATATGTTATTGTAGTTTGTCTTTAATTTGTTGCCATAACCATGATTTATTGTCAATGTGTTTGAGTGCTAATATTTATCTTATCTTATCTTAAGGTGGTATTTGGGTGTCTTCCTCCATCTTGGATTGTAAAAAACAGTGAACCAAAGGTCCAGATTTTCTTAGTCTGTAAATAATCAAGTTAGCAAAATTTGAAGCAGGAATGCAGATATTAAATATGAATTTTCATTTAAAAGAACCAATTTATAAGAATATAACTTATAAATATTAATATTTTTGCAAATGTTGATTATTTTTGTTTGTTTTTTATGTATTTTTTTAAATTGCCATTTTAAGGGGAGGTAACTCTAAAATAGTGCATTTTCTGAAGGATTCTACATGGAATTTTCCTATTTTGTATTTTACCCGGAAAAAACTCACAGTGACCCTATCTTTTCTTTTGAAATTCTCAAGGCATTGTCTGATTGAAAGCTATATCTTTTCCTTAAGTATTTAACAATTCTATCATTTTGTTTAATTTCTAACCACAAAACGGTGTTTTTTCCTGTATAATCCTTACAAAATGTGTTATTTTGTCGCGTCCTGTAGCTTGAGAAAATGCGCGGTGACCTATCATTTTTATTATATATTTCAACATATATCAATAGAAACTATGTTTTGGCAAAGTATGAACAAATTCTATCATTTTTATTTTAGACTCTGGCATACCACCTTAAAAGTGAAATATCTGTTCTCGGCAAATGACTAGTCAAAATTTGATTATGATGTCAAAATGTTTTTTTTTTCTTCTAAATTTTCCTATTGTGACGTCGTCATGAAAAAAGGCAACCATTTCTGATGACGTCGCACATTTTAAGAACACAAGTTTCTGAAAATCTTTGAAAAAGAAGGATAAAAATCATCAGAGACACAGATTTTTTTAAACCGGGACCTCAGGATTTCTAGGATAAGCCCTATAAAACAAACTACTCCACCCCCCCCCCCCCCCAAGATTATCTTGATATACAAAGAGAGATAACTCCTAATTTTAAGTTTTCTAAAAATAAGAGAATTTATCAATTATTTTACATTTTATATAGCAAACAATAATATGATGTTTTTCTTTTTTATATTTCAATAGTATGTATCGACCTTTTTGTCTTATGATTCAGTTCACAGGCACTTGTCTTATCCTCCCCCTGCTCCCTCCCCTCCCTATATATATATGACATGATATAACATAACTTTTTGGTTCTCATTTGTTAAAAAAGTATTAGAAGTTTTTGAAATTAAACAAGAAGGAAAACATTTCGGACAATATAAATTTTTGAACATATCTAGTAAATTAATTCACACTAAATATATTAGCAATTGGTATGCTAGCCAAAATAAAGCTTCTGATGAAAAACTGTTTAATTATGTGAAATTTAAGCAGAATTTTGGTTATGAAAATTATCTTTCTTTAATTAAGAACTTTGATTTTAGAAGATCTATATGCAAATTACGTATTTCTGCTCATAAGCTTCAAATTGAAGTTGGTCGTTTTTCAAATATTCCACGAAATGAAAGAATTTGCAAAAAATGCTCCTCTGGCTGTGTTGAAGATGAAATCCATTTTTTAACTAACTGTGAAAATTTTAAATCAGATAGAGATGCTCTCTTTGACTTTGTTTGTCAAAGAATTCCAAATTTTTCTATACTTGATAATCAGCATAAATTTATTTATTTATTAAACTGTGAAGACAATCAGGTCCTTAATGCTGTTGGTAAATTTATTAAAGTGAATATGAGTTAGTAATTGTATTGTAACTGTATGTAAAAAAAAAATAATTTGTTTGTATCTATGTATCTATGCAAATCAATATTCTTTTGCCTTATTCATGTATACTCTGTATGCCCCTTGTGGGCCCTTAATTGGAAATAAAATATGTTCTGTTCTGTTCTGTATATGACATGATATACCTTTTTTTCTGAGACAAGTGCCTGTGACATTTCATTGTGATTGGTTGACTATTAACAAACGTTATAACCGTGGAAATTCAACTATTCATTAACATCATCAGAATGAGTCACAATAAAAGCTAGGGATTTTCAACTCATGACTAGCTCCTTCTCTTTCTTCTTTCCTCGGTATCTTCTTCCATTATTTGGAGTACCACAGCCTTACTATGCAAAGGTTGGTCATACCTGACAGGGGAGGATCCAAGCATATTCCAAAGGGGGTGGGGGTGTTCCGGACACTATATAAAAAGGGGAATTCCAAACATATGTCTCCATTCAAATGCATTGATCGCCAAAAAAAAGGGGGTCCAAACTTGAAGATCTAATCAAAATAATCCTGAAGGGAATGAAAGTAATTAAGTGCCCTGACACAATATCCATTCCCAATGATTAATTTTAAACCCAATGTAGCATTATAAAAACTTAACTATGAAAAATAACAAATCTAAGAATTTTTTTTATAGTTTCTAATAAAAAAGTATGACAAAAATTTCATACACGGCCGTTCTGTGTTATAAGAAATATGTAATACCTGAAGCAAGACACGGCCAAATACAGTACGCACCATATGTGACAGTTTGGTGCTGTGGATAAGGACCAACAGTTAGTGTACGGTTTGCGGAAAAAAAGATTGTATCCAGTTTATAAGGATGTACTTATGTGAAATTAAAAGAAACAAGAATTTAACAGTCACTGTTGCGGATCCAGAACTTTTCATAAGGCTAGGGGCCCTCTGACTGACCTAAGGGGGCACTCCAGTCATGCTTCAATGATTCCCTATATAATCAACAAATTTTTCCCACGAAAAGGGCCCCCCCCCCCCCCCTCTGGATCCGCCTATGTTTAAAATTGATAGTTTTAGTTGGAAGAGCATTAGCAGAGGCGGATTTAGGGGGGCCCAGGAGGCCCGGGCCCCCCTTTTTGGGGAAAAAATTGGTTGCTTATATAAGGAATCACTGAAGCGTGACTGGAGCGGGCCCCCTCTTAGGTCAAACAGTGGGCCCCCACTTATGAAAATCTCTGGATCCGCCACTGATTAGATAAGGAACAAAAAAAGACTAAATATATTGATAGGTCATGGAGCTGCTTTTCGAGATATTTTATTTTAAAAATATGGCGGGAAAAGGCTGACTCGGACTTATCTTATATATCTGCATTGGTTTTATAAGGGTCTCAAATCAAAAGAATAAAAATCAAGAATATGCTTAAACTTTGGCAAATGACCTTCTATTGGCTATTCAGTATTGTATGAAAAGATAAATGAATGTATATATATATGGAGTAAAATATTGGGGCAGCCCCGATGTTCCGACACCCCGTTAGTCCGACACCCCATTGGTCCGACACCCCACTAGTCCGACACCCCGTTAGTCCGACACCCCACTAGTCCGACACCCCATTGGTCCGACACCCCACTAGTCCGACACCCCGTTAGTCCGACACCCCACTAGTCCGACACCTCATTGGTCTGACACACTAATAGTCCGATAATACAATTAATCCCGACCAATAGTGAGGGCCCTCATGGGGTTTTTGATTATGTGATTACTTGGCCGTTTTTTTAATGATTATTTGATATTTCATGATTATTTGATTACCTAGGACTGTATTTTTAGTTTATGATTATTTGATTACTAAAGATAAGCAAATATTTAATGATTATGTGATTATATTGGCAAAAAAATGGTGATTATGTGATTACTAGGACCCCCCATGAGGGGCCTCAATAGTAGTAAGCTGATACACAGAAACTTTTTTATTTGTGAACCTAAGGTTAGACCAGTTTTTAGAGAGCAATCAGGGACACATCGATAGTACTATTATGTAAATGATTATCTTTACGAGGAACAACACAGGATAACTTGCATACCGAAACTGTGAACACACACTTTCCACATCAATTCACTTGTCAATTAACTCGCTATCCGAACGGAATTGCTTATCCCTCACCACTCAGTGGGCGAACTGGTGACAAAATATTACCTCCCCTGTAAACAGTGCGCTCTTCTGACTAGAGGTAATCGGTAAAGAAAAACGAACGACGCTGTAATTGTTTAGCTTGTTAAAAATGAGCTAGCACAAACGAACTAAGATGTCAACATAATGTGAATATGATTACGAATCAGGTAAAATATTTATTGTTAAGTTTATCACCTCATTGTATCATCATATGATAGGTAAATGCGTGAATTTTTGATTTTCAGTGTCGTTAGGGTTCAAACTTGTAATCATGCCATCCTTTTATTATTTTTTTTAAATACTATCCAATGGTCGGAACACCTTGATTTTCTCCTAATTTGTAAAGTTGATTATGTTGCATGATATATATTTTTATCGGTGGAAAAAATTGATATGCAGCAAAGATTGGCAGTTTTTAATTTGTGTTGCTATGTGAAATAAAGGGAAGTAAATTAAAGTAAAAGAAGGCGCGCTTTTTCAAATAGTAAACAATTTAATTCAGATGCATAGTATTTTGTCAAATGATAAAGAATATCCTAGAAACTTGCTAGAAATTCATCTAATTTATAAAAGATATACAACATGACATACTGAAATCTGAAAAGGGGTAAAACCACCATACCTTGAACAAATTCAGTAAAAAAAAAAAGGGGGGGGGGAAATGCTACGAAATTTGGATTTTATTTATTTGTTGTCGACAGCCAAAAGATGATTTGACATGCAACTAACTACTTTTTCAATTTCCTTGTAAAGTAAAATTGGCTTTTTTGGGGGTCTCTGTTCATTGTGGTCTAATATTTTCAGGTTCTCTTTGGATTGCCAAATAATATTATAATCATCTAATTGAATGTTCAAATTATTTTGCAGCGATGGTCTGTATGGAAGGAAGACTGTCATAAACCCCAACAGTTCCGGATGGCCCTTTTAACTAATTGCTTAACATCAATAGCGATGTAAGATTCAAGTGTTTGATTTAGCACAAGTTTAGCCAGGTTTTCCTTGTAATTGTGGCAGAAAAACCACTAGACAGTGTCTGGCATTGAGAGGATATCAAACGGATGTTTTATGGAATGATTCTCGTACATATGGCAATAATATGCATAGGAATGTGGAGCTAGTCTCTTTCATGCAGCAATTTTTAATTTCCAATATAAACTCCGAAAAGACGAGAGCATAGAAATGTATACCAATGAGAAACATTCTTTGTGAATAAAATCATTCCAAAACTTAATTGTGTCATTAGTGTTGCATTATTTATCAGTAGAGATAATCAGATTCCAGTAATATTGCCCAACTGAAGGTTTTTGTTGGTAATGTTTTGTAAATCTTAGTTGTTTTGACAAGCTGGGCTGTGCAGGTTGCCCGGCTGCCCCTTTCAGTGTGAGACAATATTTTGTTTATTGTAAACAAAATCACTGATTCAAGACTGGAGCGGGCCCCTTTTAGGCAGTTAGTGCGAACCCCTTAGGTTTCAACCATTACATGCAATACGGGGGGAGGGGGAAGATTTTTTTTACCGAGTCAAACATTTTTCCTAATAATAATACATTGAGATTTAACATATACTTTGCTATATGTAGTGTTTATATTAAAGTATTGCCAACAAAATTCATTAAATTTGGGATCATAATATTGTTTAAGAAAAACCCTTACCCCCTCCCCTGTACATCATAAAATTGCATAATCTTCTGTAACACATTATAAGAATTCGAAGGTTCATATCATTTACAATATCATTCAAAAAATTTCTGGGATTTTTTTTTTACTATCAACGTTGAACCTCGAGGTTACACACATTGTAGTAAAAAAAAATCCAATAAAAACCACGCCTGGTAAACCATCTAATCTCAACCAAAATGTTGAGACGGAAAAAAGTATTCTGGCACTTCCTGTTGAGTCTTTCTGGTTCAAAATATCCAAAATAAACACAGGGTAGGTCGACTTTTCGTCAATTTACTGAAAATCAATGACTTTTTTGTAAAATAGGAGAATGTCATGCCATAGATAAATGATAATTGTAGCTAATATGTCTCTGTTTGGTTCAAAATATCTGAAATTGAAGTCACAATCACTTTTCTCCTACGGATTATCATGTTTACTTTCTTTGAATCCGATAAAACTGCTATGATATTAATGACCTAGCAAGAAAATATGTCAATTATTTGTGTTGTTTTAGGCTTTACGATAACCACGTCTGTAAATTGCAAAAATATTTTTGTCAAGCCTATTCTAAGCAGAAAAATGAAAAATTCTAAATGGTTGAGATATAAAGGTACTGGTTGAGTCTTTCTGTCACAATGTTGAGACTTTCTGGTAACTTTGTGTCATAAAGTCTATTATTGTTAAAATATTGGCGCTGAGGTTTCAAAGTTCAAATTAACTACGACTAGCAATCCTAAACGCATGCAATATTACTATGTAAAGACAAAAAATGCTAAAATAGCTATGCTAAAGTTTAATTTAAATAATTAAATGTAATTTCTGTTGTAAAAATAAAGTTATTTCCCAAAATGAACAACGAAACTTTATCAGTGAGCGGTACTATTCGAGTTTACCTTTTTGCGGTTAACCTGATATATATGTTTTCTGTCTGTGGTAAGTTAAAATCTAAATACTGATACAATTTCAAGAATTGCCGATAGAAAAATGCATGCTTTACAAGTATAAATAAGATTATTTTACAATATTTATTTATTATTATGTTTTAGATGATTTCGATTCCTAAAAGACTTTATTTAAATTATGTCGAAAATGCTTACATTTATAAAGAAATAAAATAGTTAAAAACTATTCAATCGAACAGACCCCCTTTTCTAGGTTTAATTTTTCATACAGGATGACTTCTTAATGGTGGTGATAATCTCTTTGTTAGTAAAATATGTCATTTTTGTCATTATATTACTTATCACAAAAAAATTTATCGATTTTGAAACTGCTTTATGCAGTCCAACTTATCGTAATAACACGTGTTGTATTGAAATGATTATAACTTAGATTGTTTGTTTACAACTGTATTCAGGGCACATCCTTAATATTTGGTAATATTCAGCAACATTTATAGTATACCCCAGGCCCCGTCACACTAGGCCATGATCGCACTACGATCTCTATAAATAATGCTATTGACGATTGTACTACGATTGTGTAGATCGCAGTATTGTCGTGGTACGGTCTTGAGGTCTAGAAGATCGTATTGAGAGTAGCCAACATGTTCAAAACAATCGTGATATGTCGTTGCGAAATCATGTCTAAGTAGGAGCACGTAAAGGTCGTAGTCCACAAATATCGCTGTGCCATCGTATCTTGAGCGCGATTCAAGTCGCAGATACATTTACTGCGCTATACGATAATAATAATAATAATATCTTTATTTAGAGAGAGTAACTCATTTGGATTACACCAATTTTCAATAAGGCTCTCTTAATACAATAATAATTACATAACAAATAAACAATGCATCAATAATAATGGTAAATAAAGATTATGTACAATTTAAAATACAATAAACAATTATGATATGGCATTACAGTAAAAATATGATGGTAATGTTAAAAGTACATAGATTTGTATTTATGTTTAAATTCTGATACTGTATTTGATTTTTTTTTATTGAATTAGGAAGAGCATTCCACACTTTTGGTCCATTGTACGAGAAACTAGACTCATACAACTCTGTATTTGGTTTTGGAATAATAAAATTATCTGAGGATGAAAATCTCAATAAATTATTGATCTAACGTCGATGTTACTGCTACCTTAATACAACCACAAGACTATACCGTATTAATGCGACCCAACCACTACGACTATTCTACGGTTATGCTTAGCAGTTCAAGACCGTATCCTTTACAAAAGTCGATTCTAGTACGATCAAGCCCGGTGTCCTCATCACGCTATTCTTAAGACCTGACTACGATCATATTACTACGACGATTTCCAGCTCTATAGTCGTTCTCATTGTCATTTTCACATAAAGATATAAAAGCTCTCTAGGTTTTGTATGTATGTATTTTGGACCTCATGTCTCTTTTTTCCTACGGGCCCAACCATGAATGACACATATCATTGTGTCATTTCCTCTATCTTTCATTAAAACATCGTTATTTGATCTACATTGACCATCAATATGTTGTGATTCAGGTTGGATTGGTCGGTCCAACATTTTTACTGGATCAGGATAACGCCCGAGGACCTCTGTCTCTACCACTATATATATTACTACTACTTCTACTAGTATGTTTTTGTTCCAATGAAACAGAAAAACGATAAAATTATTGAAATCAATACAAAACGAAAAAAATACCGGATTTTGGTTGAAAAAAGGGGGGCCTGTCCACAAGAACTTATGCGCAGAATAAAGGTGGTGAGAAGAGAACGTGGTATAATTGTAGCAGGATCGTTGTATAGAAGCGTAATGAGGACGTTGTATCAGAAAAAAAACATGAAAATAACGAATTTTCCGTGACATTTTATGCCACTTATACCACGACCTCAACACGATTTGAATTTATTTTAGATCGCCGTGAGCGTTGTGCGATCGTGGTCTAGTGTGCCGAGGGTATTCTCAATATCCGCCCGACATTTATTAAAAAAGGGAACTAACAGCTAGGAAATTTAAGAGTAACTCAAAACGATTTTAAGGTGGTATGGGTGTCTTCCTCCATCTTGGATCGTAAAAAAACAGAGAACCAAAGGTCCAGACTTTCTATCAAGTCAGCAAAATTTGATGCAGGAATGCAGATATTTAATGTGAATTTTCATTTTATGTCCGTTATGTAATGAACAAATAAAACGGACTTGTAGTATGCCGAGAAATGGTAGGGGTTGAAAAGAATTAGAAAACAAATATCAGAATAAAAAGCCAATAACTTTGCCTGATCATGATTTAGAAGATCATATAAAAAAGAAGATGTGGTATGATTGCTAATGAGATAACTCTCCACATGAGACCAACATGACACAGAAATTAACAACTATAGGTAACCATACGGCCTTCATTAATTATCAAAGCCCATACCGCATACATGTAGTCAGCTATAAAAAGCCGTAAATATGCATGATACTAAAGAAAACCAACATACAATTAATTGTTTTTTCCTGACGCGATTTTCAATTGATGTGTATCCGTTTTATAATCAATTATCGTTCTGTTATCCTTCTGTTCATGTCCGTCTCACATCCATTTTATGCTTTATATGTCCGGTAAAGATCGTTAGTGAACCTGTCTACCGGACCTCCAACGGATGTTTAACGGACGAGTAACAGATACAAAACGAACAGAGGACGGACGAGTATTGTAAACAAAAAACAGACGCCTACTGGACACTTCATCCGTTGAACGTCCGTTCAAAGGTTTTTAACATGCTAAAAAAATTTCACCGGACCAACCGGATGTCGACTGATAAAGTTGATACTGAACGGAATGAAACAGATCTATATGTACGGTCGTCTATAACGGATAACAACACTCGTTTCACGGAACGAACGAATTGAAAAAAAGTTATCCGTGCGGCGTCCGTTCGCGCTATCTGGTAAGGTGTGACCGGAGATTTAAGCACATGCTACACCTTTTTTTTTTAACGATAACAAATATTTTATTGCATGTTACACCTTAACGGATAGCGCAAACGGATTACTTTTTACAATCCGTTCATGTCCGTAAGACGTCCGTTAATTTCCGTTTCATGTCCGTTCAACATCCGTGATATCCATCAATGTCCCTTCTGTCCGGTGGAGAATTTCGAGCATGTTCAATACTTTGAATTAACGGACATTCAACTGATGAAGTGTCCGTTGTACATCCGGTAGTCGTCCGTTCTTTTTACGGATGTGCATGCGTTCTTAAAGAGTGACAAATCTCTGCGGGATAATACCTTGTATACTATAAATATTTATATAAATAGAGTATGATTGCCAATGAGACAACTCTTCACAAGAGACCAAAATGACACAGAGATTAACAACTATAGGTCAACGTACGGCCTTCAACAATGAGCAAAGCCCATACTGCATAGTCAGCTATAAAAGGCCCCGAAATGACAATAGTAACGAGAAAACTAACGACCTTATTTATATAAAAAAAAATGAACGAAAAACAAATATGTAACACATAAACAAACGACAACCACTGAATTACAGGCTCTTAACTTGGTACAGACACATACATACATAATATTGCGGGGTTAAACACGATTCCAACCCCCCCCCCCCCCTAACATTGGACAGTAGAATAACAGTACAACATAGGAACGAACTCTAAAAATCAGTTGGAAAATGCTTAATTCATCAGATGGACAAAAATACAAGTGGACGTATATATCAATTTCATTTTCAAAAGCACACACGGCGTGTCAATCTAGTACAAAGGAGGGTTTATGTTCATATAACATTCATGTTTACATTTCACGTACTCGTCCTGAATATGCATTTAGTTAGAAAATGAGTATTTTAATGACTATTAAAACATCAATACTACAATCTGCGCAGTTTTACTCCTGTTCATGTTGATTATAAACATAGAAAAAAACGTAATAGAAAAATAACTGACCAACTGACATTTTACTTTGTGAAATTGCTAGAAACAGTACCTATGCAAAAGTAGCTGTGTATAGTTAAAGTTTAGTGCTGATGTTAACCCCCAGCACTGCAAATGTAAACTGCTTCTCAAACGCTAGACTATTAATCTCCAGCGCCAGAAAAAACACAGCTATTCACTACTAACTATTCACTTTAGTACAACCAAAGGTCTCTTTAGAAGCTGCCTGTCATAACTATACAGACACGAATAAAATGACAGTTGAAAAAGATAAGATTAAAATGACAGTTGAAATGTCAAACAATATACAAAGTTTATGAATTTTGGCGGTTGTACATTTGTATGTATAATTGATACTAAGCTAGTTGAAAATTTCAATCACCAGAAGATCTCAACATTGTTCCAGAATATCTCAACCGATACCAGAAAATCTCAACATGATCTACTTCATAACATATTTAGCTTAATTAAATTATATTAGTAAAGAAAAGGAGCAAACTGTAATTTTATGATTATAAGGTTTTAGAAAAATACTTATTTACTGATATATACGTAGTTTATCAATGATTTCACTGTAATTTTGTCAATAGCTGACTGCACTGGCCACATTTACCTGCAGGAGAAAAGTCATTCCAATGTCATTTTAAATCATATTGGTCCGTGTTATACACGAAACAAATCCTAATTCAGTTATCTATGGCATGACATTCTCCTATTTTACAAAAAAGTCATTGATTTTCAGTAAATTGACGAAAAGTCGACCTACCCTGTGTTTATTTTGGATATTTTGAACCAGAAAGACTCAACAGGAAGTGCCAGAATACTTTTTTCCGTCTCAACATTTTGGTTGAGATTAGATGGTTTACCAGGCGTGAAAACGTTGAATGTAAATGATATGCACCTTTAAAATCTTATATTGTAGGACTCATGTTGTTCAAACATAATGTGTTGATCAATTATGTGATGATGATTTTGATAAAACTTCACATTAGGTAATCTTTCACGTATATTGATTACATTATATCGAGTTGTCCCAACGATATACTTGTCGGTGTGCTCGATCATACGAATTTACCGACATTCATATAGACAAAATGACACAACTTTGAAAAATTCTTGTGACGAAACTACATTTCGAAACACGTTAAAAATTGGATACTCAGAAAGCTACATTATTAAGGTTTGATATATATTTTTTTCAAAAAAAAAAAAGAAAAATATGCAGTCAAATCTGGCAGTTTTTTACACACCCCTATGTTGAACAATAGGTTGTTCAATTAACAGCATGTTTGGCAATAAAAAAATCATATATTAACAAATTTAGCTTTAACATATACTTTATTTATAGTGGTTGTATAAAAGTTAGATAATGGTTTTGTGTTTTAAGAGATATTCATCCCTATGCACAGTGGCGGATGCAGGAATTTTCGAAAGGGGGGGTGCTAGCCCAGGGCAAAGGGGGGGTGCAGGGGGGGTGCAAACATATGTCCCGATTCAAATGCATTGATCGGCCAAAATAAAGGGGGGGGGGGTGCGGACCCCCGGAACCCCCCCTCTGGATCCGCCACTGATGCATATCGGTTTTTATGCGTAAATTGTCTCTCCTGTTTTTAGACCTTTTCTGTCTCTTTCATAAGAAGAGTGACTTTTCTATTGTTCTAGTGTCACTGG